>NC_142414.1:7100000-7232500 GCF_059516105.1 Syngnathus floridae | reverse complement strand
GAGGAGACGCTGGACTAGACAGTGACCTTGACTGCGTGTCTCTATGCTCCATATACTTGCGGGGCTTGCTTTTTCTTTTTCCTTTTTTTTTCTTTTTAAAGCATGCATGCTTGGCTTTCCCCCCCCACCCCGTTAATGAGAGCAAATGGATCCGTGTGGGCGCCAGCAATGACATCATCCCGAGCTCGCAGGAGATGCCCCGAGCAGACCCCGCACGATAATTTGAAAGTCAAACGCGGACGTTCGGCAGCGGACGAGCGGAGGACGCCCCGCACACGGCCCGCTTCGGTCCAAGGTAAAGAGGCGACTTCAGCCCGCATCTGCTGGCCGGCTGCTCGCGCAAGCACTCACGCAGGCAGGCAGTCACGCAAGCAGGCAGGGCCGTTTTGTGGTCCACGTCACACAGGGCTCTTTGGCTTGTACTATTATATTCTCGGAGGAGCTTGATCAGGGAGCACTGAGGCTTCTCGTAAGAGTAGCGCATTAGCTGTGATTACAGTTGGAATTGAACGCAGCACAGCTCGCGTGCGGCTGCGGCTGCGTGTAGCGACGCACAACCGAGCACAATTCAGCAAATGGCTTGCAAAAGGAGCCTTTCTGCGCTGCCACGTGTCGTGTGATGAGATACATGCAGCATCAGCAAATTTCTCCTCTCAAATGTCGACAGGCTTGCAAAACGACAAAAGTTCCCTTCGAACTATTGCTGCAGTTCTCACATATCACTGCGCGGGCATATTTTGGAGCACACGCGCACGTAACTATCATCTTTAAAAGACGCAGTCTGCACATACTTGTTAATGACATACTTGTTACTTACAATTACGAAAGGGATTTATTTCCTTATTTTGATTCCGTGCATTTTTTCAGGCCGGATAACATTTACGTAATAAACACGCACGCACACATGTGCGCACGCGCACACGCACACAAACTTAAAACACGATGTGCATAATTTAATCACACATGCCAGAACGTCGTTGTGTATTTGTTTCTAAACATTGACTTGATCAAAGTCGCCTTTTTTGAGTTCAAAACCAAGTTCAAGCAACCGTGAACTTGGCTTGATCATGCATGCGCGCCGCTTTAGCTTTTTGTCTCGTCCATGTGAATTAATCATCTTCGTTTGACTTAACTTTAGTCATGCAGAAAATTTGCCTCAACTTTATTTCTTGAAATACTTTTTGCTGTTGTTTCATGAAAAATTTGTTGTTGCTGAATTAATACCGAAAGCTACGATGGTTTTTGTGCTCAAAGTGGACTTTGGGCCCTGTAGTAAAAGTTCGTGTGAATATCTGTGTGTGCTGTTTAATGTTAAATCGTGGCACGGACACAACATGTTGTATCTGTCACTTGTATTTTTTTAATTTTGTTTTATTTGATTCAAGATGCGGCAAATGTTTGTGGACGGTCGGGAGAAGTGAGTCCACAAATCAAGTAATTAGCCGCATCGGGAAAGTCTTTGCTGTTTGAATGAGTGAAGTGTCCCCTGTTATCCTGTAAAAATCTTATAAAAGAATTGTGAGAGAGCTAACAATCCCACCAGAGTTAGTCAGTGGGGCTTTATTGGACCTATCTGTTCAACTTGTTCGTGTGAGACGTACTATAGAATATTACGTGAAATACACCCTCTTAAAGTTACCTTATAGAGTGCCCCCTTTCCCGTTTTTTTTTTCTTTTTTTTTGTTTTTTTACAGAGGCTTCAACCTGCTGACCTCGTCTTACTGTAAATAGGGCAATGAGCATCATTCGTTTCTTTAAAACAAGCTTGTAAAGTTGGGACATCACGACTTTATGTGACAAGGAATTCAACCATAATTTGCTACAAGATGCCACATGCATGCAACCCCTCATGGAAGGGAGCAGTTTTCATGAGATCGAGCATTTAACAAAAAAAATATAAAAAATAAAAAATAAACTTTTGCCAGCTTGTTAAGGTATTAAACGAGGCGACAGCCAGATTTTTAATGTGTGACATTTAATGGCGGACAAAAAAAGGCATTCCTGGCTTGTTTTGCTCTCACGGTTCAAGTCAAGAAAGAGACAAGATTGCTGAATTTTATAAAAAGCTTTATGGTCTTAAAAAAATAACATATAAAGGTGGGTTATAGAGAGAAGTGGATGTTTTTGTTTTGTGTGAGCCGGAGCGAGTGGGTGGGACCCCGTGGAGCAGAAGTTGGCCTAGCCACGTGGTCTGAGGCTGACCAATCAGACAGCCCCCCAGGTTTAACTATGTTAAATGTCAGATTGCAATAAAGTAGAAGCTGTTGGTCGGGCCCGCGGAAATGGGCGAGCATAATCTCCTTAATCCAGGGTTTGTGGGACCTTTGGTAAACATCCACACTGGAGACACCTTTTATTTCCCCAATTTTCGAGCCTCGGGGGGACAACTGGCGGGGCTGCCGTCTCTCTCCTACCCGAGGAGGGACAACGTTTGCTCCCTCCCGTGGAATCCTTCGGAGCCGTGCAATGGATACTCCCAGTCCTACTTCAGCAGCCCCGTTTCTATTAACCCCTCGTTCAACCGCTCGTGCGAGATCAGCAGAGCGGAGGAGGCCAAGTGTTACTACGGCAACGGGGCCAGGGAGGCGTGCGGCGGCGGCGGCGGCGGCGGTGGTGGCGGCGGTGGCGGCGGCGGCGGAAGCTCGGGCTCGGGTGGCCTCAAGCGAGAGGACAGGGCGAGGGACGCATCCTCCTCATCCCTGACATCCGAGCACGGGATGCACGCCGGTATCGGCGCCACCACCGCCTCCGGCGCTTCCGTCTCGGCCGCGGCGGTGGCGGCGGCCGCCTTCGCCAAGTACGAGTACGGTAACGAGCAGTTGACGCAGGATCCTCCGTCCTGCCAGTCCATGGAGTCCGACTCCAGCTCGTCCCTGCTGAACGAGAGCAGCAAGCCCCCATCCAGCGACACGCAGAGCCTTGTGTCCCCGGGAAGCCACGCCAACAACATCGCCGCGGGCGGAGGTGGGTGCTCTTCATTTCACATTTTGGTTTTGTCGTTGTTTGTTTGGCGTCGTCGAAGCTATAAGCTGCATACGCGTGCACGAGTGTAGAAAAGCGCCAATTAGTGCTGCTTAGCGTTAATGTTGTGCGGGAGGCTTCTGCAGCAGGACCTGCGTGGTGCGCATACGCCACTAGGGGTTGCCCTAAAAATAGTCCAGGCAAGCGCCATGTGCTTTATTTTCCGCGTCCACTCCACCGTGGAGCTCCCTTTTTCCCGAAACGGCAGCATCTTTGTCACCGCGCTCCCACGCACGCCCGCCCGCCCGCGCGCTCGCTTGCACGCGTGCATGCACCTTGCCTGCCTGCAGCATGTGACTTTTGTCTTGGTGGCGCGCCCACGCCCGCCCTCGACGCGTTTTTATTAAAAAATAGCCGTCGGGATTAAAAGATATCAAAATAAAATAGCCACCAGAGAGACATCCTTTTCGCTCCACTGCCGCCTAACTAGTTTACTCTCTCTTGTTTTTAATGACTTGTAAACGGAATTAATATCTGTTGCATGTGTACTCAACGCTAATTTAACATGACCAGAAACAGGCAAATAAAGCAAGCGCGCCTTCATTATCACGTTAATGCAACTTTAACTGCGACAATAAAACTTTGTGCTGTGCCACAAAGCACCCCGCTGTACGCCGGAAGAAGATGAGCAATGAACACGAGCAATGACTATATGATTTTTAGCCCGTAATCCAGGCGTCCTCTGCAGGAAGGCGTCAAACAAATTCCATTAGGCTTGGCATGCAGGAAGTGACTGACTGCAGGTTGCATAAGCATGCAGGCAGGCAGACAGGCTTCCGAATTTCAAGCAAGAACTTTTTGCAAGAAAATAGTCCGAATTGCGTCTGTTATTATTTGCGGCGCTTATACGTGCATGCAGTGAGCCGCCAGTAAGATGACGCCCCTCCAGACTCCCCGTAACCTTGAAGGTGACCGTGATTTTGCGTTATGCGCCGCCGCCGGCTCCTACTCTGGCTCCTCACCATCTTTGCCCTCTTCCTCCTCCTCCTCCTCCTCGCAGGTGCCCCGTGGTACCCGATGCACACGCGGACCAGGAAGAAGCGCAAACCGTATTCCAAACTTCAGCTGGCCGAACTGGAGGGCGAGTTCATGCTCAACGAGTTCATCACCAGACAGCGGCGGAGGGAGCTCTCCGACCGGCTCAACCTCAGCGACCAGCAGGTGAAGATTTGGTTCCAGAACCGCAGGATGAAGAAGAAGAGACTCATGCTGAGGGAACAAGCTCTGGCCTACTTTTAGTGCTGACGATGCGGCTGCAGAAGGTGAATCCACAAGGCACTCAAAAAAAGAAGGAGAAAAAAAATCAAAGCAAAAAAAATCGCCAAACCTTCTGTGCTCAGGTGGTCTTCGAGTGCATGCACAGCCTCTTCTTCACCTTTCCAACGAAGCTTTTTTTTTTTTTATTTTTTTTTTTATATAGCTCTGCAGCCTTCTCCTTCCCTTTCCAAGCCGGTGTGTGACATTCAATCAATGCTGTTCATCGCACAAATTCGGGGAGCTTCAGACAATTCGACGGAAACAAGCCAAATTTGACATAACATCCTCAGCGATTTTTTTTCTGTGTGTGCGCGCGCCTGTGTGGACGAGAAACGAAAGAGGGCTCATTTTGCTCATACTTCCAAATTCTGGGAGACGTTCAAGAGAAGCGCCGGTACTCGAGTGCGTGGTTGCGTCCGCACAACCACTCCGCTGATGTGAATCAATAACAGCACGCACACGCGCCCTCTCGCGTGCGATTTGTTTAGGCCATGCCATCGTTTGGGCCACGCATTGTGGGCACGTTCACGGTCACGGGCAGCAATTGCGCAAGTGCGCATGAGGAGAGGCACGCTGGACGAAAAGTCCGACAACGGTTAGGAGGCAGATTGTCCATTATGACTGCGCTCGTCTGCTTCAGTTGTACTATTTCCTTTCGATTACCTCTTAAGAAATGCTGCATGGATTTAAAAAAAAAAAAAATCTGTTGACATAATGGTTAAATAAAAAACTCCATGCCGGCATTATTAATATAAATATAGATGCGTTTCAGGCCTGATGGTGCCATTCGAACGGGCTTTTTTCTTTCTTTTTTCCCAGGCCTAAAACATCGTTTCAGAATTTCTGGTGCTCATGATCTTAATGCATATACTAACACTATGAATAATGACGATGAAGTGTGTGTGCGCGCTCCATTAATTGTCGCGGGACGATTGCAGTGCGCCATCTGTCCCGTCGAGCGAGTAAAGTGTAGCGGTGTATTTGCGGCATGATATTAATGTGAATTTACTTCAAGTCCTTAAATGCGGGCGGCCCACTTTTCATGTAGGTGACGTTTCTCTTCCACTCTTCTCTCTCTCTCTCTCTCTTTCATTTTCGTGTCCAAAGCGAACCTGTTTTGCTCAGCAAGCAACAACAATGTCTCATTGTTGACGTTCTTCTTGGAGCGAGCGAGCGCGCGCGCGAGCGAGGCCTTCCTCGTCCTCCCTCGGCGCCCTCGTCCTCCCTTTCCCCCTCCTCTTCCTTTTCCTCCTCCTCATTTGCCTCCTCCCGAGGAGCAAACTCGTGTCAAACTTTGTCAGGTGTAATTGTGTGGATCGCTGATCCGCGCACGGTGCGTTCTTGCTATGTCATGTCGGTGCTTTGTTTTTTGATGGTCTTGAACAAAAATGTCGCATTCCATATACAGCCTCTTTGTGGTCGCGTAGGACTACAAATGTAGGCCTGTCTCTCTCTCTTTCTCTCTCTCTCTCTCTTGATATATATATATAAATATATACTGCCAAAAAGTTGGATATGGACAAAAAGTATCCCGAAAATGTTCCGTGTCGTAGTTGTTTGTCCCAATGATGAATTCCTTTGATTTGGTCCCGCCTTTGCATTCCTTTCTTTGCGCTTGTAAGGATTGCTCCATTGTCTTGTATAGTCCTAATGATATGAATGTATCTGCGTACGGTCTTCAATAAACACAATTATTGCAACGTCGCTCAGTCTGGTCATTGGCCTGAGTGCGCGCCCGCTCGCCCGCCCGCCCGCGTGCGTGCCCGCGTGCGTGGGGGTGACAATAGTGCAGGAACCTGAGCTGAGCGGTGGCTTACTTCCGAGGGCATGCATGCAGGGCATCTATCCTTGAGCGGCTTTCTTGGCACCTAGATGCTCATTCTGTGAAGGAGCACGCAGGCAGGTTGACAGACCCCGCTTTTTATTGGGGCCCCCCTGAATACAAAAGTAGCTATACGACAGAGGTGCATGAGCACAAAACAAAACGCAGTCCTCCGACTTGGCTTCTTCTGATTTTTATTCCATTCTTTTAACATGGCACCCTTTCAATTTGAACTTAATATGGGTACTCTACGAGCCTATAACGGTGTAGCTAAACATGCAACAGCTCTGTAAAGTCACTAATGGGGTTACACCCCGGTGCTCCATAAACAGGCCCAGTGGACCCACTCTCCTTTTTTTCTTTTTTACACGCCCCCCCCCCCCCCCCTCCTCCTATCCCCTGGTTTGCACCGGAGGTAGGCTGATTTGCATATTAAGCGATTGGCCTTGTATGGCGCGTAAATGTGCAACTAGCAAGCTCTTCCTACTGGCAAAGGCAAGTATAACAAAATTGTTGATTGTGGCTACTTGGCTCGAGGGAGGCGCATGCACGTATTTGTGTTCAGCAGCCTTTGTTGTTGTCTTTTCGGTCGACGCGCACTGGCCATGTCCTGCCAGTGTTTCGTATGCGGCTTTTTTTTTATTTTTCTTGAATTTCCCTAATTTCCTTCGGTGCTCGTGAACGCGTCTGAACACGAATGGCCGTGAGCAAATAGGCGCTGCTTTTCTCAACTTCTTTTTTTGTTGCATGCTTTTTGTTGCATTGAGTTGTTGTCATTTTTTTGTTGTTGTTATTTACAAGTGTCTTCCAGACGACGCCGGAGGAAAGTTGACGTCGAAATTGTGCAAGTTCCACGTTGGAATAGTTGCTGCAGCACATTGTGGGGCGCAGATGATGACAAACAGCTGGAAAGCTGCTTCGTCTTCACCATGCACGTCAAATTCCCCCCAAATATATGTTTTGCGTTTAAAACCGAAACCCACGTCACGCGCGCCTTGCTCACATCAGAGGTCCACGTTAGGGAAAAAAAAACAGGGGCGATATCACTTTGGTTCAAGTGTAATTTGAGGAAAAGCTGCATTTGAATTCTACGCATAATTGCAGCGTTTGGCTCAGCACAGCCGTGATTGCAGTGCATCTTTCACGGCAGTGTCAAATGCGCAGTTGGCCGTGAAAGAAGATAAAGTGCAGGTGCCTTCATATTTGTTTGTTGCTGCCTTGTTAAATGGGCCGCCGCGCGAGGACAGGCAGCTGAGCGTCATGGATGCAAAACGCTCCATGCAGCCTGCATTTCGATCACACTTGCGTCGGGCACATTTCCAAAACATGCAGAAGCCAAGGTCAAACAGGAGCGCGCGTGGAAAGCAAAACCACAGTCGTTGAATGTGGAGCACCAAAACAACGCGCGTACTCGCGTCCTGGTGCTAATTAGTAGCATTCGGCTTTGTTAAAATAAACAATAATCCATATAGAGGGTGTTTTGACGCTTTTGATTTTTTTTCTATTTTTTTTCCACACGACGTGACTTTTGGACATCTTTGCGCGTTCTCGCATTTTGACTTGCGCATGATGTCTCATCATCCAGTTTTAACTAAATCATGTCGGCTGCAACTAAACTTTAATGTGCATGCATGCCTCATTATTTTCTTTGCGCCCTGTCGAATGCTTTCTTGCTTTTTCTTATTATTTGCTTGGCCTCCTCCGCGATGATCTTATCACGCAGAATCTATAATATCAGCTTCGCATTAGGCGTGAGTGTAGTTTGTGGAATTTCACCTTCCACCAATAAAAGAAAAGCCCTGTAAAGAAAAAAGAGAGTGTTGAGTGCGGAGAAACCTTGAGACTGCTGCATCCGGATTGTAAAATGTGCGCGGTGGGGAACAATGGCAAGCTCAGGACTAAGTTTGACTTTGAGACTGACCAAATGTGTTTATGGCGGCCTGTCTCCGAGTCTCAAAGGTCAGCGAGCTTCACGGTGCCCTTCGCAGAGAACTTGTGGTCACGTGGGCTGCGTGGGCTCGCTGACCTCCCCCCCCTCCCCACCACCACCACTGCCCTTTATGACTTAGAGATGGCCACAAAAACAGCCAAGAAAAATGCACGACACTGTTGTTCTTGTCCGACTGTGTGTGTGCGCGCGTGCGCGTGTGTGGGTGTATGTGTGTGAGAAATAGTTTCGAAAAGGGAGCGCGAGCTCCTGCATGTGACTTTTGTCCTTTGCGGTGTCATCGATTGATTGTGACATGATGTTTAGATGAGTTCTGAGATGTGCCATGCATCTTCTCAACAAGCTTCTTTTTTTTTAAATGCCTCTTTCACTGTGTGCTCTCTCCGATCGACAGAAAAAGAAGAAAAACACATTTAAAATTGATCCACCTGGCGATTTTACAATGATTGGGCGATCGATTAGTTTTATTTTGGATTCTAAAAGTAGCGCGACTGCGCCGACTGCAGCTGCAGCTCTTTCTCAATTGCTCAATTTAGGTTACGTGTATTTTTTTCCCCCTATTACGTCGTGCGCACAATTGGAAAGTATAATAGGCAATGCCATTGCTGCGTAAAATTTCGAAATGTTCGTGCGTGCATGAATGCCCCACCAACAAATTCACCGAAAGAGAAATTTACAGCATTGAGCTGAAACAGTGCCATTTGTTAAACTCACTTTTGTAACAGATGTCAAATTAATTGAGCAAACTAGGCAGACACAACAGTTTTTATTTGCCTGCAACTTTTGCAAAACCGTTCCCGAGCTCTCGTCCAAGTCAATATCAACATCTCAATATGTGCTTTGTCTCTGGAGTTTTTTTATTAATTTATTTATTTCGCTCTATTTTTGGCGTGTGGCAAAAACAATTTGACCCATTTGTACACTTTGGACCGTCTTTTAGTTTTGTCGTCCTCCGTAAAGGTCATAAAGACAAAAAAAATGGACTCCAATTATTGCCACGAACTCAATAGCCAACACTCTCAAATAAATACAATTAAATAATAACGAAGTAGGCATAAAACATTTTTTTTTTTAAATGTGCTTTAAAAGTGTATATTTAAATTCGAATGCACCGATGACATTTAGAGAGTTTGAATGATTTGGTTATTCCACACTGTTGGGGAAAAAAATCCCGGCTTGTATTTACGAGGGACCACATCAGCAATTTACGTTGGAACCACTTTAAAATATAAATGTTTGACATTGAATGGAAACAATGTTGCATGGCAGCACAACAAAGCAAATAAGTTGTTTGCTCCCAACCATTTGCCGAGTTGGTTTTAGTTCTCTCTTGAAGTTGGGACAATTACCTTTGTAAAGTTTTGTTGTTGAACATGTGGCAAAGGCACTTTTCACATTAGCAAAACTTTTAATATTTTTGTGAAATGCCCAATTTTAAAATCTCGTGGGAGTTCGTGGCCTTGAAATTTTCTTCTTTTTTTTTTACAGCGCATTTATTTATTTGACATAATTTGCCAACCTGAAATTTTTAGATAGATAGATAGATAGATAGATAGATAGATAGATAGATAGATAGATAGATAGATAGATAGATAGATAGATAGATAGATAGATAGATAGATAGATAGATAGATAGATAGATAGATAGATAGATAGATAGATAGATAGATAGATAATTCCAAAAAAATATTGTTGTGTTGAATCTTGGTCATCTTGTTCACAGCATGTATCATCTTTCCAGTAATTTGCGCAATAGTTTACTTAAATAGTGCCGAAAGTGATAAGCAACAGCTCCAAAGTATTTTCCAACTTTCGACAAGATGAACAAGTAACTGTGAGAATTAGACAATTGTAGAAATTACTCTCTCAGTTATAGTTAACAAACTTTATAGTCATCTGCGGTCATTGCTCGTGACTTTCTACCAAATAATAATAATAATAATAATAATAACAATAATAATAATAATAATAATAATAATAATAAAATTAAAATACTAATAATACTACTACTACTGATAAAGTGAAAGTGCGTTTTTTAAGCACTTCATAGCGGAGGTAGAAATCCGCTGGCTGTGGAGCAGGGCGCCAAACGCACGTCACTTATCGTGTGATCTGATGTTGCCTAAACCGCAGAGGCTTCACGCGTGGTGCCTTCACGGCGGCTTCATTTTAAAAACACAGACACACACGCTCACAAGAGGCCCTTTGGTGCGGCTTGCAAATGTTCGCAGCCTCATGCAGCCAAGTTTAACTGGCCGACTTACATCCAATTAAAGTTATCTGGGCCATGAGGGGGCTGTAACGCGATTACACTGGCTTTCCCCACTCGAACAGAGGGCGGCTATTCCACTGCCTGCGTGCGTGGGTCAGCTCGTGTTTTGGGTTAGTTGGACGCGGGCGGGCGGCTGCATGCTTCCATAGCAGTCTTTATTTCGGAGGAGATGTTCTTTCCACGAGGGTGGCACCTTAGCAAAACACTGTCATTATATGCCAGGAGCTTGCAAGCGATACATTTTACATTCCACAGCGTTGCTCATAAAGGCAGCGGCGCGTCGACGTGGACTACACCTTCTGCGAGCAGCTCTCAACAAAGCCGTGACGACGATAATATTGCACAATAGCTCGCATTAGACAGCATAAAAAAAAACAGAAGCTATGGTGCTTTGACGTCTGCGTATATTGATCGCCTGCCATTTCTGTGCAAACAGGCTGCGCATTTGGTGCAAGCAGAGGCGCCGCGGCGGCCGCCGCCGCTGCTTGTCCAGGGTCCTACTGCGAGCGGAATATCAGCTGCTGTGAGTCAGCCATCCAAGGAAATAAACACATGATAAAGCTCATTCTTCGCTAATCTGCGCGCACCAGTGAGGCGATAGGCGGCCCTTAAAAGCCCCACTAGACAAATATTTCCAAGTGATGGACGTTTGCTGCTTCCGTTTTGACACATGATGACAAACGCCCCAATGTAAATGCTGCAAAAGGCCGTGCGAGACTTGCAACGCTATACTTGGCCTCAACCTTTGCGCACTTTGCAACTCGCGCTCTCAATCTTCACACCGGTTTTATTGGGGCAGCGTCACACGTTACGTGTATTTTGATAACTCGGCTCGACTGGCATTGGACAGCGTCAAAAGAGCGGCTTAGGTGTTCCAGATTTTCCCCTGTTTCGAACCGCGCGTGTTTGTTTTAACCTTCAAAAAAACGCGCTCAAATTTGACACTCCTCGTTGTGATTAAAATGCAGTCGAGCGCCGACGTAGCAATTTCCTGACACGGCGACTGATACTTTGGAGTGTTTTGTTGTCATGCGTGCACAAGCTCCTCGTCGTTAGTGACATCCAAATTCCCCTCATTCTCAGGTTTATTGTTTTTTCTTTTTTTTTTTTTTTTGGAGGAGGGGGGGGGGGGCAACAAAAGGATTTAGTGTTACTGGAGCCATTGCGAGTTTTATGGTGGACGTATAGAAGCGAGTTTTAGTGGTCAAATTCAAGTGCTGTGTCTGGACAGCTGTCTGCTTTCTTTGTACTTGCAGGATGCATCACGTGAGCCCACCTTTTGTCACCAAGGGCACTAAAGAAGCTAATGCCATTGCCACCTTTTGCAAACATGCAAGTCAGGGCAACTCTGGTTGTACCAAATCGGAAAAAGTTCTCCTATAAACGCCATGTGCAAGTTTGGCCTTCACAAAATATTGGACGATAATTCAAAAGTCTGCTGCAGGATTTAGGAAGTGTCCAATAATCATAAACAACGGGCCATTATATTAATTCCACCGTGTGATTGTATCTGTTAGTCTATAAAAAAGTGGAAGACTGCCCTCAACAGTACAATGAAAAGTTTACAGCGACTCAGGAAAGAACAAACAAAAGCATCTTTTCAAACCACTCGTTAATTTATTTAAAATAAAGCAAGCAAGAAAACAATCACACCCCCGCTGTTTAATGTCCACGTCCTGCTGCAAAAAATACAAATCAAATAAATAAAACAAAACAAGATCGCAGATGCATCAGCTGGGACTTATTTACTTTTAAAGCCAAATGTCGAAATCGGGATTTTGCTCACAAAGCAGACAAAGTGCACACAGCGAGCACATTGTTGCACACCAGAAACACATTTCGATGACGCATTCGTTAGCCCATTTCAAATCTTTCTCCTCTTGCCACAGCACTCTGTGCATGCGCGGGTACCTGCAAATCGCAACAACGGCAACCGCAATAATAAGACTAATTATAAACAGATTTTTTTCTTCAGACAATGAAAAACTTTTTAGCTGTTACCTGCTGCAGTTTCGACTGCTACTCAGTTTCCCAATATAATAAATAAAAAGAGTAGTATAAAAAATAATTCATTAATAATAATAATAAAAATAATGAATAAATAATAATAATAGTAATGCTAATGTGAAATAAAAGTGTTAGCTTCAGCAGGCGGCGTGTTGTTTGCGTGAGGAGTGCAAGCGAGACATGGTGTGCTTGACGGCTTGTACTTTGTGCAACGATTTCCATGTTTTCCCTCCTGAATCAAAGCCGAACCACATCCAAGTGCATTGTTGTCCCTGCATGACTTGAACAACAAGTCCGAATCCCCCCCCCCCCCCCCCCCTCATCTAAAACGGCCTTTATTAGGACTGAATATGTTGCGCCAAAGTCGATATCCGCACCTGTGTTTAGTGTTGACGCTGGCGCAACAGGCTATAGCTCGCGTAGCCGCCACTCTGTAAATTAACATGCATAGCAATCAAAAAGGAAATCGGTGTCGAAATGGTCGAAATCCTCCCACCTGCACAAAAAATAAACAATAAATTAAAATAACAGCTAAAATCGTAAAGTTTTTAAAATACAAGCAGGCTTGAGCACATTTCTGATGTTATGGAATTGTTGTCGGTCACGGCTTGCCCAGTCCCCCCCCCCTCCCCCCCACATGCAGCTTGCAGCCACTTTCCAAAGGCGTAACTTCTCTTCCTGTGTGTAAATGTCAATGTCAATAATGCTGTGGATAAAATGTCATGTGCAGGAAACGTTACAGGAGATGACCACGGTTCTTGGGTGCAATCATAACAAGAATCCGAACAAGAGTGATCATGACGAGAAGAGTGCGTGGAGCCTCGTTACCTGTCCGTGAGCGCGCCGGCCTTTCCGTAAACATCAACATATGCGCACAAAGTCTCCTCGTGTCAAGGCAAATCATATACACGCATGCTGGTCCTGATTTTGGTGCTTGTATATGAGAATGATTGGTTTGATCCCCCCCCACAACATACACACACACACACCCCGTCTACACGCGCACGCACGCACGCACTCACGCACGCAGGCACGCAGGCAAGCAGGCAGGCATGCACGCACACACCCCAACCCCCTGGATGTAGCAAGCCCAACCACTCCTACATGCAACTCTTCCAAATTGATATATGACAATATCTACTTTCGATCACGTGTCCGCCCGGCGACTTAGACGGATTGCGCGTCATCTCGCCTTCCCCAATTTTTCTGTAGTGCTGCAGCTCGCATCCAAAACATCTTTATCGACGGAGCGCGAAAGATGTTTAACTCGGTCAACCTGAGCAACTTCTGCTCGCAGACACGCAAGGAGCGCACTTCCGACTTTGGGGAGAGGACGGGTTGCGCGTCCAATCTCTACCTGCCCAGCTGCACCTACTACGTGCCCGAGTTCTCCGCCGTGTCGTCCTTCCTACCGCAGGCCCCGTCGCGCCAGCTCAGCTACCCGTACTCCGGCAACCTCTCGCAAGTGCCGCCACCACCGCCGCCGCCGGTTCGCGAGGTGTCCTACGGGCTGCACGAGCCGGCCGGCAAATGGCACCACCGCGGCAACTACGCGTCTTGCTACTCGGCGGCGGGAGAGGAGCTGGTGCATAGGGACTGCCTCCCGCCTTCCACCATGACGGACATGCTCCTGAAAAGCGAGAGCGCCTATAGCCAACACCACGCGCACCACCACCACCATCACCACCACCATCCAGGTTCCAACCACCCGTCGGCGGGCTTCTATTCCGGCGTGGCCAAGAACAGCGTCCTTCCGCAGGGCTTCGACCGCTTCTTCGAGACGGCCTACTGCAGCAGCACGGACAATCAGACGGAAGCCAGCTGTTTACAAAAGGCCGAGCTAGTGGGGAAGCTGCCGGGCGGCGGCGGCGGTGGTGGCGGCGGTGGCGGCGGTGCTGGCGACCCCCAGCAACGGCGGCAGCAGCAGCAGCAGGAGCAGCCGCAATCCGCCTCCGAGCAGGACAAAGACGCGGACGCCGACGCGGACGACGACGCCGACGCCGATGAGGAGCACACCAACTCGGGCTCTTGCACGTCGTCCTCTGCGGCCACTAAGGAAGCCAGCGGCGGCTCCAAAAGCAGCCACTCCAGTACGTAGAAGCTGTAAAATGGGGGAAGAGGTGAAGGGAACTAGCCCGCTGTTTTGTCGCTCTCGTTTTATGTGCACTTTTATAAGCATTCAAAAGGATTTTATTATAAGCCCACAAAAGCTCTTTCTTGCAATGAGAACAATTTTTACGATGCTGAGCCTCTTCAAAAAATGACCATGTTATACACACTCCGTGCTGAGAGGCTGTGTGATTTTTTTTTTTTTTATAAAGAGACAGCGCTATTGTGACAAATGGTAACTTTGATCGTGAACTTGCATTGGGCGTTTTATGAAGGGATTTTCTTTCTTCTTGTTGTGCCCACCGTACATGTGTAAAACCCAATTGGGCAGAACATTGCTGTTGGCGTCTTGTGAAATGTCTTTTCGAAAACTGCATGGCTTTTGGCCGCCCTGCATGCACGTCCTGGCTGCTGTGATCCACACACACACACGAACGCATGCTTGCTCATTTAACACAACTGACTCGCTGACACTTGGACTGCAGGAAACGGCTAACAGGACAAATAAGCAAAAGAAAATAAAGTTGCTATGATAGTGCTAAAAAATGCCACCCCTCCCATACACACACACAGTAGCCATGTTGCTGTCTGTTTTATTTGGAATGCGTCTTTATATTTGAAGGGAAAAAACAATTACCAGAAAAGACTATTGCGTGTTCCCCAGTTACCTGTTTGATAAGAACTTATCGGTCCTGGGAGGTGCGCAAAGGCCATTGCAAATGTGGCCAAATGCTTTTCAACACGGTGCCAAGAGTGTGTAAATTGTTGAGTTCGGCTCCAGAGGAATGCGAGGGCACATAATGCAGCGAAATGCTTTTTTGCTCTCGTCAATTTAGAAGAGATAAACACGTGCTTAGATGCT
This sequence comes from Syngnathus floridae, assembly GCF_059516105.1. Classification (NCBI taxonomy): domain Eukaryota; kingdom Metazoa; phylum Chordata; class Actinopteri; order Syngnathiformes; family Syngnathidae; genus Syngnathus; species Syngnathus floridae. The sequence continues at coordinate 7,217,202 of NC_142414.1, read as the reverse complement.
GTCACTTGCTCTTATTTACTCCAAACGGTTGGCATATTTTACGCTCCTGGCTTCCATTGCACTGGTGCCACGCGCACGGCTATCTGAGTTTATTTACAATATTAGTATTTTTTTTTTTTTTTGCAAGCCTTGTTTCAGCTCATTAATTTTGGCAATTTTCTTTCCCCCATCTCCATGAATGTATATTGAGAAATAAGGGTATTATTATTTTATTTTTTTGCAGGCACTCCGCGCACAAGGAAGAAGAGGTGTCCGTACTCCAAGTTCCAAATCCGCGAACTGGAGCGAGAATTCTTCTTTAACGTTTACATCAACAAGGAGAAGCGTCTGCAACTTTCCCGCATGTTAAACCTCACCGACCGCCAGGTGAAAATTTGGTTTCAGAACAGACGGATGAAGGAGAAGAAGCTAAGCAGGGATCGTCTGCAATATTTTTCGGGCAATCCCTTGTTGTGAGCGCCCCGGTCCCTGCTGCCTGCCCGCCTGCAGCGGTCACAGTCTCGGTCAGTGGCAGCGAAAGTGGCCCGCCATCTTGTCCACTCGCGTCGAACAATTGCAAGCGTGGCCTTCCTAAAAATCCTCCGAGGGGGCGCCCACCATCTTTCGCCAATGTGGGCTTATTTTTTTTCTAGCCCTGCGTGAGGTTCAAAAACATTCATAATAATAAAAAAAGTTGCCGTTTTCTTACTGCGCACGGGTGGCGGTGTATTTCTAGCTGGTTCTCAGAAAAAAAAGGCCGATAATAATTAAAAAAAAAAATCAACTATGCTGTTCCTGAAAGTCTCATTTATGTTAAATTCTAATGTGCACAAATAATTATTTGTTTAACAAAATGTAATCATTTGAATGTTTGCCGGCTCTCCCCTCTGGTTCGTGTATATAGCATCTCATTAGAATTACGTCCCGGCCGGATAATATCTAAGGCTATTTTTTTTCCAAGAAGCGATGACAAATGTGACGTCCAATCTGTGAAAAACACACACCACACACACACACACACACACACGCACACGCACACACACACACACACATGCACACACAGGCGCAAATGCACTTGTAAATAAATCTGCAATTCTTCACTCCACTTTCTCCTTGAGCAGCTTTAATACCAGTACTCGTTAAATTATTTGGTGCTTTGGATTCCATGGTGCGGGGGGGGGCACACTGTGTATCAATAATACTATAATAGCTATATGAAATAAAGTCCAAGCATAGAGGCAAAATGGGTGAGGACTTTTCTTGTGCTTCTTCAGCTCTTGTATGCATGCGTTTGAGCCCAAAATAGCATCTGAATGTCTCGAGTGCGCCATTTCTCTCCAGACGCCTCGCTGTGCCGTGCTCGCGTTGAAGTGCGGATTCGTTTGGGCTCCACTTTGTTTGCAGGCTATTTCCAGTCGTGCTTTCAAAAGAGCAATGCTGCTTTCAAGCAAAACTGGAGAGACAGAGGGCGCGATGATAAGCTCTTTTAGTGGCCACTAAATGGAAGCCCTACTCTTGTTGTCCAGTCTAGACACTGCCATAAAGACGCAGGCACTAAATGGCTATTTTTTCTCTCTTTCTCTTAATTGCACCTTCTGTTCTGGCCAAAAAGGCGTTCTCTTCCGCAGTAAATAGTCAACATGCAAGGCTGCGTGTCCGAGGGGGGTCGGACTGGCCGCCAAGAGCTTTCTGTTGCGAACGTGAAGATATATGTTTTTGTTTTGTTTTTTCGAAAAATACATATAATGCCATTTTGTTTTGTTTTGTTTCATTTCATTTTCGTTTCGCTTTCGAATAATGTTATTTTGGGAAAAAATGGCATTATATGTTCTTTTCGAAAATAAAAAGAACTTTTGTGTTTCTTTAATTTATTTGCATTTCATTAAACCTACAAATATATATATATATAATATATATATATATATATATATATATATATATATATATATATATATATATATATATATATATATATATATATATATACACAAAATATATAAAATATAAAAAATACAAAATATATTTATATATAAAATATATTTCAAATTTTTGATTTTTTGTTCCCTCACATTGACTTAAGTAGTTCGCTCCCAGCACTTGAAGGGTGTCCTGCAAAAGACACCCAGCTAGTGAACATGTCATGTCGGATTTTTTTTTGCATGCACGTGATATGCACTGGAGAACATTTTAGAATAAAATCTAGTCTTTGAACTTCAATAATGTCAAGGCCTTCACCTTTAACCCGCTGCCATAAAGCAGAATCAAGGACCCCCGACTCTCACATGCGCCCTCCCTCCGTCCCTCCTACCCTCAGCCCGGATGTGAGTGTGTTGTGTGTGCGCGTGCGTGGTGGAGCCGGCCAATAAGAATGAGTGGGAACAGAAGGTGGAATGTTTGCAGGCTTCAACTTTGACCCTTCGCCTTCCAAACTACAGCAGGTAACGTACGTGCCCTACTTTCGGACATTGTGCAGTAAATAGTCTTGATTGTGCTTGTGACGTGCGAGACTTTCTCTTCACGCTCGGCTTGGAAGGGACAAGACTTCAAACACACATCGCAGCGTGGTCCTGCGTGTGTGTGTGCGTTTTTCCGCGCGCGTGGTGGTGGTTTCGTGTGTGTGTGTGTGTGTGTGTGCGTGTGCGTGTGTGTGTGTGAGGGGGGGGGGTTAGTGTGTGTTTGATTGCTGCTGTAACAATCTGTTCTATTATCTGTATCTTACATGCACGGTTAAGTGTTTAATTCTGCATGAATACGATTGACTTTTGGTTAACAGTGGTCAAGCTTTGTATTATTCGGGGGCGGGGCTTGTTGTGTCCACGTGACCGCTTCACTTTCTGCTTCCAATTGGGCATATTTGCTTTTTTTTTTTTTCTCTCTTTTCTCAATAGTCAAGAGCAGCTCCGATGCGCATAATCTCATCAGGATGCAAGTGAAGCGCGTAGGGTGGGGGCGGGGGCTCGGGTTAGTGTGTCAAAAGCACACACCAACAGAGATCAAGGCTGCAGGGCACCCCCATCCACCCGGCCACTCCCTCCAACCTTGGCCCTGGATCATTTGTTGATCCTGCTCGTAGTGTTGCCTTTCTTTACCACACGGGGGCACCCCCCACCCCACCCCACCCCACCCGCTCTGTTTTCTTTCCCCCACGGGATGTTGGTCGTGTTTCCTGATGTGGACGGTGACGTCAGAGTTGAGCAAAATGTCTCTTCATTTGGATTTTGCGACCTGCGGAAGGGCGGAATGTCACTCTGGTTTCGTGTGTGTGTGCGTGTGTGTGTGTGCTCTTCGTGTTGTGGCGGGACCCAAATGGCCGCGTGTGTTTTTATGTAGGAGATTAAACCTTCAAAGTTTCTAGCAAAAGAAAATCATAAAACTGAGACGAGGCAACCGCCAATCTGTTTTACAAGTGAAATCCACACCGCTGTAAAAAAAAAAAGTTTCTTTTACTTTGCTCAATATTTATGATCTAAAATAAATTAAATAACATCTTACTGGTGTTGTTTGGGCCCCGTTTGTGAATGAAAACTTAGCAAAAGCATATATAGAAACCTGAAGATAATTTAAATCCCGTGAGGTCGCGCACTTCTCGCGATGAAGTTAACTATATACATATATATAAAGGAAATAAAGACGACTAATTACTGCCTCATTTTGTTGATATTTTTTGGGTAACTTGCATGATTTTGAGTCTCAGTGGTGTAGGTCAGGAAATAATCAGTTTCTTGCCTTGCACTTTATAGCCCGGAGACCGGTATTACGCAGCAAACGACCATATTTGCATTGAGTGTTAAGCGGTGCGGCTCACTGCGTGTGTGTCGCACAAATGTGCAAGTAGCGGGCCGATAGCCCTCTTTTGCTGCTGGCTAGCGGAGCCGCGCCTCTAAATATCTTTGCCAATTGGACTGGTGCGAGCAAACGTGCGCTATGTGCCCTCCTTACTGCTGCGCGAAAATTTACGGCGCACGCCAGAATGTGCGTACAGGGCCTTGTGCAATGGAGAGCACCTGATGAAATGAAACGCACCTCTGCGGGCATCAGCAGATCACCGGAGAAGAAAACTTGCGAGGGAGACTCGACAGTCTCACCAAATGTAAATGAGGGCTGTTTGTGCAGCAATATAAGATGAAGCTCCTTTTATTGCATTTAACTCTTTTATTGCCTCATAGAAGAGGATCGCTGCTGACGTGTGAGCTGTGCACCCCAGTAGAGAAGCATGACAAGTCATTTTCATTTGTATTTACTAAAGGAGGAAAAAAACCATACAAATTTATTCATTGCCATTTAAAGACCCGCATGCAGAACACGCAATCATTTTAATGTTTTTTTTTCTCATGAAAATCTCTGAAAACGTGAAAAAAAACATTTTTGAAGTAGGAGTAGTTAATTTTCTTTAATATTAATTGCTCCTGTCAATTTTGCGAGGCGACATTGACTGCTAAGCAAGCACGCTGAAGTTTCGTAAGCATAAAGGAAGCTTGACATAGCAAAATGTACATTTTAGTTCATTTGAAAAGTTGTTCAATGACCTCCCAAGTTGAAGGTTTCTCAAACACACACACACACACACACACACACACACACACACACACACACACACACACACACACACACACACACACACACACACACACACACACACACACACACACACACACACACACACACACACACACACACACACACACACACACACACAATATATATATTTATATGTATATAGTATATATATATATATATATCAGGACTGGGCAATTTAATGCAATAATTTTGGATTAATTCAATGACAATAATTAATAATAATTTAATAAAATTATTAATTTTTTTAGCTCACATTAACTCGGCTCCTATTATTTCTTTTATTGTGAGTCTGTTACTTCCGGCTGCAGCAAAACAAGGCAAAAAAACAGTATATGATAAAAAACAATGTCATGATTGTGTTGCCATTGTTATTATTATAACAATAATATTAATAATGATTATATTATTATTATTATTATTAGTAGTAGTAGTAGTAGTCGTCGTAGTCGTAGTAGTAGTAGTAGCAGTAGTCGTAGTTGTAGTATTTGTAGTAGTAGTCATGGTAGTAGTATATTAATTTATATTTTAAAAATAGAACAAACAGAATGACATTGATGGCCGTGGCAATAAACTTTTTAAATTGAGATTTATTGTGAGAATTTCATTTAACTGCTGGTGGATGAATATTGTCAAAGGTCTTAGCCCAGGAAATGTTTTGGCACTTTCATTTATATGGCTGTACATTAAAATGAAACACTACTCGAATTTTGAGGGATTTTTTGTAACCTCTGCCTTAAAAACCTAGAAACCTGACCTGGAAAAAAAACCAAATAAATACATATATTTATATGTATGCGTTTATCAGTTGTTGAATTTATCATTTGAAAATGTAAACACGTGCAGGGATTTATAGAAATCAAAATGTTGCATGTGGCAGTGTCTTCCCTTATTGTTCAAAATTGGACCGACCCAGAAAGTTGGGTTCATTTGACCCAAATTTGGGTTATTTTTTTGCTAAATGTGTCAGGTTGCTTTGTACAAAAAATGCGTGTTTAGTCAATTTGACACAACTTCGTTTTATGGGTGATTTAGCAAAGTATACGTCGGGCAACGGGCACCCAATACACCCTGAACTGGACACCCGCCAGTCGCAGGGCACACACGCACACAAAAAATGGGTTGTTTTGAGCAAAATCCTGGCACGGTCCATTTTTTAACTCAAATCGGGTTATATTTAATTCTGCACTAAGTGTGTATGTCTGTTTTTCTGCTTTAAAAATGACTTTAATCGCATTATAAATAAAAATAACCAGATTTTTAATGTATTTTTTTTAAAGACGGTACAACCTTATTTATATCTTGTTAAACTCTGAAATAAATTTTTCATATTTCGTGCACAAATTGATCTACTCATTTTTGTGTCGCTCTTTGCACGTCCATCGTGTGTATGACGTAATCGGTCCGCGTCTGCATGTGCCTGAGCACACTGAGTATAGGAATGTTTTTGCTGTAGAAAAAATGGCTGCCTCTCAATGAATTACATCACACACACTTGAGTGTGCAAGGGCAGTGTCTCGTGTCATACAACTTGACCGTCACGTGTTACATTTCAGAATCAGGCTTTTCTTAACTTTAGCTATTCTCAATTTTCTTCTTCTTTAGTTTTAATTAGAGTGGACTAGTCTTTAAGCGTGCGTGTGTTTTTGTGTTTGATTGAGGCTGGTGTCTCAACTCAAAATAAGTTGTTTGCATAGCTTTGTGATTGGTTTCAGTGACACACACTCATGAGAAAATAAGACAACAGACATTTGCATTTTGGACGATGTTTCTCTGGTTTATTTCACAACGATCACATTTAACTGGCAATGCGCGTCTGGGTGAAAAAAATAAATAAGAATGAATAAATTCACGTTGTCCTTCAAGTTTCCTCAGTCTGCGTGGTGCCTGTCGAGGATTTTTAGGATTCCTTTCTTTTGTTAATCTGGTGCAACTCGTTTGAACGCGTCCTGCGACTTGGTTGTAATTGTATTCGTGGAAAAAAGGTGGAGAATTGTTTTGAAACTCTATGACGGAGCTGTTTGGCAGCAAACTGCGTGTTGCTCGTAGCTGGCGCCGGTCGAGCTGAGCTGCGTGCATGTTGTCATGCGCTAACCACATTGTTCAACATGCTGCATGCATGAAACGACGAGCAGCGGGGGTTCTAATTCAAATCGAGTCGACACACAACACACGCTTATGTGTCGACAAATCGCTCAAAAGTGTTTCGCCACTTCGAGTCAAACCAAAGCAAGCAACAGATGATGCAGTCTAACGCGCGTCGATGATTTTTCATGTATTTGTTTCTTTGCGTATTTGTTTGTTTGTTGACTTATCTCGAATTTACAGGCGGCTCCCAATAAATAGCTTACTCAAAGGTCTAATAGACGCCAAATTGAAAGCACATTGCTCAACAAAAACAATACGAGTGCACATAACCATGGCTCAATCATTTCATGTGTTTTGTGAATTATTTATGAGGTTGTAAACTATGTCAACAACGAAACAAGCTACAACAAAATTAGCAAATGTGTTACTTTAATCCTCAAGATCAATAATAATAATAATAATAATAATAATAATAATAATAATAATAATAATAATAATAATAATAATAATAATATAATAATATGAATGCAGTGCTATACCGGATCCAGCCCATCATTTACTCGTTTGTTTGTCAAACAGCAAAGTCGAGTTGGCGAATTCAGGTTGTAAAAATAATAACTCATCAATGTAGTCGATAAAAATAACGGATCTAGCAATGTAATTTGGTGCTACGCGCAAAATAGGAATGATATATACGGATAAATACACTCTTAAAAGTGATGGGTCAAAAACAAACCAATATGCGTTAAAAAATTGGACCGACTCTATAACTTCCCTGTTTTTTTGTTTTGTTTTGTTTTTTGTGAATGAAACAACCCCAAACAAATGCGTTTTTTTGTTGTTTTTTTTCTTCAAAATCTACCCAAAATCCTTTGTCGGTCCAATTTTTTAACCCCGCATTCTTAAGGGTGTGGTGAATACTTGACACGACCACCCGCCTCTGTGTACAGAATAAGTATAGGCCAAGATAGTTTAAAAAAAAACACACACAACATCGTCTTATTCTTCTCGTTGTGGTTTGTCATATTGAGAAAGCTTGTCTGCAGAAAATAAATATTGCGTATGCTCTGTTAAATCGAATCTTACCTCGCCGTGTGACACAACAAATAAACAAAGAAACGAGCCAAGCATGAGTCGCGTCCGTCAGACTGTTTCCCGTCCACTTGTCCTTCGAAAGCACGCATTATGTTTCGGGAAAAAAGCAAGTTTTGAACTTGAATGCCAACAAATGGCGGAGGGGCGCGAGCCAGTAAGTTGATGTGCAAATGTTTTGAGCTCGAGGAAGCCTGAGAAGCCCGCCTTTGTTCGCCAAGCTAAGGCCTCACCGTGCCGTGCCGTTCCTCAGACGGCCACTGGGTGTCGCTCTTGCTCCATGCAAAACGCCTCACCCTTCCCAACTTGACCGCGCTGACGTCACGGCAGTCTGGAGCATCAAGGCCACTTCCACGCCGCTATTGGTCTTGAAAGTCACATGACCACGTCTCCAAGCATCCATAATTATGTTGCTGATATATTTTTTGCGCCCCCCTCCTCCCCAAAAGATGTCAGCATCCCACTGTCCTTATTGTGTCGGGAGGGTCCGCTAGTCGGGCTGGAGAGAGAGAAAAAGAGAGAGAGCGCGAGCGAGCGAGGAAAATGACATGTCCCAATAACACTGCGGCTGGCAACTTCCTGCTGGATTCCTTGATGGGAGGCTCGTCATCGTACAAGAGTGACGCTTACCCCGGCGGGCCCGGCATGTTCGTCCACGCCGCCGCGGACTACGGCTACTGCGGTGGGAGAAACCCGCAGGCCAAGGCGTCCCCGTCTTCGCTCTCCAAGGCTGCCGCAGACGGACTCCCGGCGGATGGCCTCCCGCTCGCCAGCTTCCACGACGGGCCCTACCTGGGCGCGCAGATGGCCGCTTGGAGCCCGGGCTCCAAGTCCGGGGGGGACTCGCAACCTGTTGCCCCGGCTTTACAACCGTGCCACGTCAAAGAGGAGGCGTTTTGTGGCGGCAATAAGAGCAAAGACTCCTCAGAGGCGGCCGTCTACATCCGGCTGGGGGACAATAGCTGCTGCCCGGAGGCGAGCGGCTCCTACCAGGTGTACGACGCCGAGGGGCGGCTTCGGCCAGACGAGCGGACGCCCCCCTCCGGATTTTCGTTCGCTCACTTGGCCGAAAGCGGCGCAAGGGAAGCCGGTCAGGTGGAAGACGACGCTCAGGGTGCTCAGCAGAAGGCCAAGACTGACAGCTGCTCGGATGACTCGGATGTCCAATTCAAAGGTACAGCCCCATTTGACTGGAATCGACGCCCCCCACCCCCCCCAACGATCGACTGCGAATTAGCCCAATAATGCTGACTTCAGCCTCACCCAGCTGCAGCTTGGGACTTTAACACCTTTACATTCGTGTGACAACGGCAGAAGGGCACTTACGCACGCACACACACACACACACACACACACACACACACACACACAACACACGCACACACACACACGCGCGCGCGCGCTCTCTCATTCGCCCACTACTTTTAAATTTTCATCTTTTACGCCAATAAATTGTGCCGTCAACATTAATTGTGATACCATCTGCAAAAATGCTTTGTTTGAATTAAGAATAAAAGCCATGGCTAACAGCTCTCAAGAATGCCAGGAAGATTGACTTCATGCTGCATCTGGCACTGCGGCCACATCGAGTATTTGTTTCTTTCCCGCTTTACTATTAGCAAGGCATTTCAAGTCGACCTTCACTTCTGTCTCTTTGCGATTGTCCTAATTTGACTGCAATTGTCGCAATTTAACTGCACGGCAGAAAATAATATTTCATAATTAACTTTCTTCGATGAGCTTGTTATTTTTGTCAATATGCGCCTGTTGAATTCGAGCGTGCAACGCTATACGAATTTTTCCATTCTGCTACTTTCTCGTGGTGTGTGTGTGTTTGTGTGTGTGCGCGCGTGCGTACGTGCGTGTGTGTGTGTAGGTGTGTGTGTGTGCTCGCTCAATGGTGGTGATGTTTTGGTGGTAACTGTCCACAGTAATTATTTTTAACTTCCGCTCAGTGTCTTCGTGCGTGCGTGCGTGTGTGCGTGCGTGCGTGCGTGCGTGTTTATAGAATGTTAAGTTACCCGAATCCAGCCCTCACCCCTCCTCTTCCTTCCCTAAAATGTTTTGTTTTAGTACAGCCACATTTGTTAGATTTTTTTTTTTTTTAGAATAGGGAAGCCTCGCACAAGATGTCTGGCTCAAGTGCAGCAAAGTCGTAAACCTTTATGGGAGTCTGAGGTCCAACACCGACAGTAAAGTAACCACAATAAAGGAAGGCGCTTTCGTACTTCGTCGTAATTTGATGCAATTACACTCAAAACAGGCCTCATTGGAGCTGGAGCTATGTTCTATGTCAAAATGAGAGCCCACCTCCAGCTACGAGCACATTTCATTAGCTTGAATATTAGTGGAGCCACTCCTGTCCTGGGACTTAACAACAGCAACAACACCACTGCGATATAAGATTTATATGTTGTGATATGATATGATATATGATATGATATCTTTCGTTCCTTTGTACAAAAAAAAGTGTTGATTTCGGCAATATACCTCAGGAAGTTGGGTTGATTGGACACATCCTCCTGAGTTGGTTTAATTTTTATTTTAGCGCCAATTGAATTGGTTTCTACCCAGCATTTTTACGGGATCAATAATGATAATAATAATATTTATTATTATTATAATTATATATATATGTATGTGTGTGTATATGTATATATATTAAATTCTAATAATAATAATAATATAATAAAAATAATAATATTGATATATACAGGATGGGAAAAATTAAGAGAACACCCCTGACCAACTCTATATAACTAAATTAAACTCTTCAACTCGTCAAAAACAACCCAATTTGGCTTGGGCCAATCAAATGCGTCAATTCCGACTTCCTGGGTCCAATTTTTAACCCAACAGTTGCTGTATAGTAAAATTAAAGGTACATTTGTTTTGAGCAAAATATTGATGACGTTTATCGGAATTGAATTGAAGAGCTGCACGGTAAAGGCATTTCCAGTCTGTCTTGATCCAAGTTCTTACGTTATGGGCCATTCCATGTTGTCTGTTGTGTCAGTCATTTGAGACACATTGATGGCACCAAAAATGGAATAAAACATGGCGGTCTCTTCATTTTTTTCAACAGTTACGCATTTAGCTCCACAGCACACAACAATGTGAGTTTTAGGTCTCAAGCATTATTTTGATTTCGCTGCATGCTATCGCTGTTTTCTGCACCCCAACCTCATGTGATTTCTCTAAAGAAAATATGAGAAATAAGGGCGCTCTCTCTCGTTTGTTTTTAGAAATGCAGCTGCATGGATTGAGAGAGAAAAAGAAGAGCGTTTTTTCCCCTTCGCCCATATTTAATTGATATAAAATTGTTTGAAAGCCTACAGTTAATTCAACTACGATAGTCTGACCGACTTTGTGTGTTTATGTCCGCAGACGTTTCATCGGAGGAGAAGACAAGCGGGAGCTGGTTGAAGGCCAAAAGCGGCCGCAAGAAGCGCTGCCCTTACACCAAGCACCAGACGCTGGAGCTGGAGAAGGAGTTCTTGTTCAACATGTATCTGTCTCGCGAGCGCCGCCTGGAGATCAGCCGGAGTATCAACCTGACCGACAGACAGGTCAAGATCTGGTTCCAGAACCGACGCATGAAGCTCAAGAAACTGAGCAGGGAGAGCCGCCATAGGGAGCATGGCGCTGTCTATCACTACGTCTAAAACGCGCGCACGCATGCACGCACGCGCACGTAGGCGCGCATACACACACACACACACACACACACACACGCACACACACACACACGACAACTGTAAACATTACACCGACCATTCATCAACTTCATTTTAGAACAGACTGAGGCGCGCCTTAGTACAAACTGTCCAAAGCAGCAAATGACTCACTTTTGGATATCCGAGCCAAACCCGGAAGTTGACTATGTGTGTGGACGACAAGCACGCGTCCAGCTGTGCACGTACGCGAGATGCCCAAGGCGCCACGTCACTTCACGGTGAAGCCAACTTGCAGTCAACTTGTCCCATGCGAAAAGTATGAGAGCGAGAAAGAAAGAGATCAAGAAAGTAAGAGAGCAAGAAAGAAAGAAAGAGTGGCGCCCAGAGCTTCAGGCCACTTTTAATACAAGCGAGAGACTATAACCTTGATTTAAATATTATCCAGGTGACCACAGTAAGTCAAGGTCATAAAAATCTAATGTCAGCCTCTCCCCGGAAAGCGTTGGGGGTGGATTTTATGATCTGCAAATATAATGTGGTGCAGCCGTAAAGATGCGCTTTAAAAGGTGTGTGCGCGCGCGGAGGAGGAGTAAAAGGAGGACGAAGCCGCACACGCAAGGCGGCTGCAAAGTGCACAAAGCCTATTTGGAGCCTGCCGTCATACACGGAGAAACCTGCACGGGAAAGAAAGATGGAAAAATAAGAAAGATGGAGGAGACGCGCCACGCGCACGGACAGACAGACAGTGCGAGGGAAGCGCCTCCATTCATTCCTCCAGACGTTCATCCCTCCTTCAAGCATCCATCAAGGAGAGCACGTGGATGGGAGCAAGTGAAGGTAGGACGCTTTTTTTTTTTGCTGATATTGGTGGTGTTTGATGGAACTGCTGTCACGTTCACTTTTGGAAGCGTGTGATTCTTCTCTCGGCGGGTGTTGGCCGTCTGACAGCTTGATGATGATAGACGAACGTGTGTGTGTGTGCGTGAGCAGGAAGATTGAGCGTGCACGCTCGCGAGTGACTGCATGGCGGCTGTTGTGTGTGTATCATGCGGAAAGCAAGGTAGCTGCTGCTGCTGCTGCTGCTGCTGCTGCTGCTGCTGCTGCGGCGGCGGCTGCTATGCCCTGGACGCTTGTCTGCTGTTGGGATGCGTGCGCGAGGAAAGTAGCCGGGCCGGCAGACGGGGCCGGCCGGCCGGTTGTCTGCGCTGTCGCCTTTGTCTCTGTGCCACTGCCGTGTTCCCCCTCGTGGATTTTTATCACGCAGCTGAAGCGTGGTTTAGGTAGTTTCATGTTGTTGGGGTTGGCTTCCTGACTCGGCAACAAGAAACTGCCTTGATTACGTCAGTTCGTCTTCATCAAGGGCACGATTGCAAAATGCAAGTGGGGAAGGAATAGCGAGTGTGTGTGTGGGTGTGTGTGTGCGGAGACAATTGCTTCCCTTGCTGTCGCTTTGTTGCACGTAGTAGAGAGAGACAAGTTGTAAACAAAAAGCATCCGCCATTGATGGACGGATGCACGCTTGGCTGCTCGGACGGGGCTGGATGTTTCAAATCAATAATCTGTCTGAGGCTTTTCTCATGTCAGCATAATATTGGTGGCAGAAATCACGCAGAATAGCAACAGTGGGCTTGTTCCCCCATTTGGAGGACTTGGACGTCAACACTCTCGTGTTAAACTCCTTACAGTCGTTCAGCATTTTTCTCTTTCCAAATCTGCATGTAAAAAAAAAAAAAGATCATTTTTCATATATTTCAAAATATGCATTTTTTTCCACTTTTCTTATTAGTACTTTTTAATCGCTATTGTTGTTTTTAGCTATTCTAAAGCACTTTGGCTACCAATTGGTTATTGTAAAGGGCTATATAAATAAAATTAGATTGATTAATATGAAAAGATGCAGTTAGCTAATTGAAATACAAAGTATATCCGAGGGTGCTAAAATAAGAAAATTCTAGATATTTCGTCTCTTTCATTGTCAGCATGATAGCCATCATTTCCCAGTAGTAAGTACTCAATCTAAAAGTAAGACAATCATTAAAAATGTTTCTGGATATTTATCCTTATCATCATCCACAATTTTGGTCAAATAGTTCATCCAAAGCAATTATTTTAGTTCACAATACACTTCATTGATAAAGTCTGCAGCTCATCACATGAGCACCAACTCTTGCAAACTATTTTACATAAAATAGAGTGTTTACACATGAAGCCAGGCCGAGCGTCCCAAATAGTTTATAGAAAGAACAATTGTTATTTTTCCCAAGTGTAACAAACTTAAATCCTCATATTATGGCATCATGTTGATTGCACAATCACGCTGGCCGCTGTGTTTACTATGAGTTCTCATCCCCTCGTGTGCTCGAAGTAAAGTTCCTGCAAGCTGAGGTACATTCAGTCTGGAATCCAAAGTCACTTACATTCACTCGGCTCAATGGGCGGGCGTCTTCTCGTGGAATGCAAAACTCACAAAGACTTTTACGGCGCGCAAACAGGTCGCCCTAAAACCATATAAACATAAAGCAGCCCTTTCTTTTCACTTTGTAGTGGCGCGCAGACAGGAAGCCAAGCCCCTCGGACGCTCGCTTCTTCCTTGGGACACCGTCGAGGTGTGACCGTGTGACGGACGGCAACAATATGATGCGCAACAAACTCACGTTCGCTCAAACACGCAAAATGGACAACGCGTCTAAACATTGCAGCCGAATTCAGCGCGACGAAATTAACACAATCGTTCACAAATCTAAAGACAGGCTGACAGACGGATAAATGGACGGACAGACAGACAGACGGATTGACAGGCAGACAGACAGACAGGCAGACAGGCAGACAGACAGACAGACAGACAGATAGACCCAAATTTGACAGACATATTTACCTACTTACTCATTTACTCATTTACTCATTTACTTATTTGCTTATTTACTTACTTATTTACTCACTCACTCACTCACTCACTCACTCACTCACTCACTCACTCACTCACTCACTCACTCACTCACTCACTCACTCACTCACTCACTCACTCACTCACTCACTCACTCACTCACTCACTCACTCACTTACTTACTGAGTTACAAACTTGAAAGATTCACTTCTATATCCATGGCTACTCGGGCCTGACTAATAATAATTTAAAAAAAAACAATACCACTCAAAAATGAAAGCGTTAATTGTGAATATGTAATCTCAGTGAATAATGGAAATGTATTAGTAACTTTATTTTATTATTTTTTTTAAAACACCACCACTCAACAAATTAAAGCATTAATTGTGAATATGTAATCTCGGTGAATAATCGAAATTTATTAGTAACTTTATTTTTCTAATGGTTTCAACCATATTTCGGATTTGGACACGAGTGGTTAGCTTAATGCTAATATCATCATCAAGATTGACTTTCCAAATTAGCGACAAAGCAGTGACTGGTCAGTCGATTTGTGTTTGGGGCTTGCTCTTGACGAGTTCCTTCTGACCCCCTAAACGAAAACCCTACAAATATTATCTTCACGTGACGCTCATAAATAAGTCGCTCTCTTTAGTCGAAACTATCATTTGAGGACTTGAGTCTACTTGCATGTGCCAAAATGATAATAATAATAATAATAATAATAATAATAATAATAATAATAATAATAACAACAATAATAATAATAATGGTTTTTTTTTTTTCTTGGACGACGAGCACGACAATGCCATCGGTGGCTTTCTTACGTTCCCCACATAAACGAGCAACAAGCAGCCTCGTTTCTTAAACGAGCACCTACTCAACTTGAGCACTACTGCAAATGATTTCAACATGAAAACATTTCGTGTGGCAATGAGAATGCACCCAACATGCAGCTTTGTGCGTTGTCACACACTGCTGCGATCAAGTCGACTGAATCCAAATGAGGCCAATCTTTTGCACTCTTTCCATCAAGGGAGGAAATGAATGACAAAATGCTGCTGATACGGATGAATATGCACAATTGTTTCATGTGCGCGTGCGCGCTCTATTTAGGTTCTTGCGCACTGCAGTTGTTTGAGGCTATACCTTATATTTGCATTAGCCGAGTGATTGCAGAGGCAGATTCGTTGTTTTCTGTCATTTGGACGCTGGATGACGAACATTTCATCTTTCGAAGCTTTTGTGCCTTGTGCAGCAAATTGGAATATGAAATATCATCCGCCCGCTTGCAGCATGAAATGAGCAGCAGTAATAGGAAGTAATTTTTTTAATTGCAGGAAAGCAAAAAAAAGTGCACACATATTCAATATCGATGTGCGATTTAAATTAAGGACAAAAAAGAAGGCGTTCCAGGCTCAAGTATCGCATCACTTTCCTCTGAGGCTTAATGGCAGCAGCAGAATAAACAGACGTAGACCTTCAACCTGCCCAACCATCGCCCTCCTCCCCTCTTCCAAAAAAAGAAAAAAAAAACTTTGAAACGATCTTATTGAAGTTAAAGGAAATTTAGAGCGGGGACATCTGGTGAAACATTTGACTTCACCTGTACGCTCGGCAGAAATGCTGTCTGGCCTTTTACATTTCATGCTTGAATCTGAACTCCATAAAACACGCACACGCACGCACGCACACGCGTGCGCAAAAGATTCCGCGGTTGCTACATAACGCAGTGAATATTTTATTTTTTTTCCAATAAATATTAGCCAAGTTTCCTCGCTGCTCATCTTTAAAAGTCATCTTAAAACATATTATTTTTTTGACTCAACGCGGGCCTTGCTTTTGGTTTTTAAGTATTTTTTTACAGTCTTGTTATTCATTTGTTGTTTCCGTTTTACCACGTTGTGGTTTGAAAGTACTCTAGAAATATAATTGTCGACCATATTCCCTCTTTTCATCTTGCATCATTCCAAATTATTTGATTACACGTTTCACTTTTGTGAAGATGCGACGGAATTCAATAATCAACTGAATTCAAATCTGAATTGCGCATGTGCACAAGTGTTTAGCTAAAACTAAAATCCAAACATGATATTTAAAGCCACCCTCCATCCCCGATTAATTAGCTGCATATTGCCCGAAAAAAATCTTTTGGGGTCCAACGCTGAGCCTTTCCTCCTTCCACGTACGCATGCACAAAATAATCCTAAATCGTCTGCAAGCGGATATTGAGGCTTGAGAGTGAAAGTTAAAATTAAACTTAATGACACCGTTATTCTAATTGCAGCCTGCATTGCAGCGCGTTAGCTTACCGGTCCAATCTTGTTTCATGTGCTGCTAAGTGACACTATTGCGGGATAAAGCAGTCAAATTGACGGCCACATGAGCCCCCTTTGATGGGCAGGAGAGCATTTTTCGTCTTCTTCATCTTCATTTCTTTTCTCTCCCCCTTCATTTTAGAACTGCAATGTCCTCGGCCTTTGTCTGCGCGTGTATGTGTGTGTTTGCGTGTGTGCTCGCGCGTGCTGTGCGTGCGTGCCACAAAATAGTTGAGTCGGTTTTGATGTCAAGCTCGGGACTAGGATGCTGGTTTATTAACGACACGTTTATCAACAATCAAATGGTCGTCGTTAAAATTTATTGGTAGGCATTAAAACATGAACGGCCACTATGTGGAACATGGCCGCGCTCGTGGGCTGCCTGTCAACAATGTCGAGACCCTCTTCTCTTCACCACTGCGGTCTCCCCTGATCCCCATTTTAGGAAATGTTCTTGGGTCCTCTTGAAAACAGCGCTAACTAGATTGTGCGCATCCCGATGTCCGCCGTCACAATTCCTCTCTTTGTCTCCTGTCAACACCGCCCTCCTTGTAAAAAAACAAATAAACAATAAACAGTGTCATAGGCCTAATTGCCGATAACGAGCGGCTAAAAAGAGGCTCTTGCAATATTCAACTTGTAATATTATTCACTGCGGTGGTGGATTTTTGAGCCAGGCAGAGATTGATGACACCGTCAAATAGTGCCAAGCTCAGCTCCATACGCAGTGTGCGCATGTATCTGCACTGCGTCTGCACAAAGATCCTCCTTGTGCACTGCTCGCCATGTTTTAGTCCTCGCACTTCAAGAAAAAAAAAAAAAAAAAACAGCAACCCACAGTAGTTGGAGTCGTCACTCGATTACACGAAAGCGTCCGCTCGTAGAACTTCTTTAGTCGGATTAAAGCGCAAGGCTGTCCCGCGACAAGTGGCGCATTGATCCGCCGTGCAGAATTTCGTGGGGTAAATACAGTCACGTGACGCAGGGGCAGCCAATGGGAGGCAGCGGAGCTCGGAGAAATAATTACCTGCCGTGATTGTTCTATGGGCAGATAAAAAAAAAAAAAGTACGCATACAGGCCATATAATAATCGGATGCATGTAAACGAGTCCGGGAAGCTTCGACATGTCGACCACGGGGCCCATTAGTAATTATTACGTGGACTCCCTGATCAGCCACGACAGCGACGAGGTCCTGCACGCAGCGGCGGCGGCGGCAGCTACGGCGGCTGCGGCGGCGGCTGCGGCTGCTCGCTTCTCGGCACCCGCCTCGCACCCGTCCGGACCCGCACGTCCGTCGTCCCTGCAGGTCGCAGATTGCTCAGGCGACTATCCGTCGTGCAGTTTCGCCGCCAAACCGGCCGTGTTCCCCAGCTCGTGGGCACCCTCGCAGTCGTCGGTGCAGGTCTACCATCATCCGTACGGCCACCAGGCTCACTTGGGCACAGCAGCGGACTCGCGCTACGTGCGCTCGTGGTTGGAGCCCATTTCGGGCGCGGTGCCGTTTCACGGCTACCCGGGGCACGGCAGGCACTACGCCTTGAAGCCCGACGCCTTCTCGGAGCACAGAGCCGCCGCCGATTGCCTGGCGAACACCGGGCGGACCTACACGGATTATCTTTACTGCTCATCGTCGGAGGTGCGGGACAAGACGCTGCAGAGCCTCCCGTCGCCCGATTCGGAGCTGCTGGCTGCGGGCAGGCAGAAAGACGAGAAACCCGAGCTCGACCCCAGTAAGTTCAAGCTCTTTTTTTACTGGCTTCTCTTTTTTTTGCCCCCCGCTTTGAACAACATCGTCCGTAAAGTGAAATGATACACTGGCCCCCTTTCTCCTGCAGGCAGGCAGGCATGTGTAGTTTTAGGAACTATAAAAGACAAACGCTACCGGGCTAATAATACTGGGGCTATAAAAACCTGACGGGGTTGTAAACATGCCTCATGCAACCGCAGGAAGGAGTACAATGAATTTTGGTGCAGAAAAATCATCCGATCGCAAATTTATTCAGGATTTTGGACAGCGAACACATGCAGATCACACGGCCGTGTTACTTTCAGCCATTTTAATGCGGCCCAGCAGTCAGCCCAAGAAAAAAAAAAAAAAACCAGTCATGTTTTTACAGTTTATTGCGCTAATTATCGGAATAGATCCATGCAATTTGAGGAACGTCTTTGGCCGAGTTTGGCCGAGGACCTGTACAGGCTTGAACTGGGCCCACTTTATGGGCCAATAAAGTGACTATACAAGCGCATTGAGTATTTTACGATGTTCTTCACAAGTTAAGAGCACTGCATGGGAAGCAAATCGGGCGTTTTGGGGACTACATGGCGTCATATGTGTCATGACTGCCCGTGCATGCGCAGGTTTGTGCGTTGGTTTTTCATTTGCTGTGTTTTGATTGCAGATAACCCGGTGGCAAATTGGATCCACGCTCGCTCCACCAGGAAGAAGCGCTGCCCGTACACCAAGTACCAGACTTTGGAACTGGAGAAGGAATTTTTGTTCAATATGTACCTCACCAGGGACCGCCGCTATGAGGTAGCCCGAGTCCTCAACCTGACCGAGAGGCAGGTCAAAATCTGGTTCCAGAACCGGCGGATGAAGATGAAGAAAATGAACAAGGAGAAAAGCGACAGCAAGGAGCAATAATGTCCGAGCTTGACCACGATATTGAACAGCACCTACGCAGCCAACAAAATCCGCACCTCGTGAAATGTATCATTTGCGATCCCCATTGACGGACTGACTCATGCGGGTTATTTTTATACGCAAATCGCTGTCCTGGTCATTTTTTTAAGAAAGCAAGAAAGACAAAGCAATTTCAACATTGACGAAGCAATTTCAACATCGACACTTAAAAAAACGTTTTGTTTTGTTTTTTATTAGGGAAATGATCCAAGTACAATTTGGACGCGTCGTAGCGCTCCAAAGTGAGAGAATATTTGAAAAAAACTTCCGTGTTTCAAGTTGCAGGTGGAGAATTTTGTACAGGTTTGAAACATCTGCAAACATTTGTTTGTCTTGTTTGTATTTTTGTGATAGTTGTTGTGTATCTTTTTGCGACTGTATTGAAATGTAGAGTGTAGACGGAGATCTACAAATATATATATAAAAAAACTTAATCACCAAAATCAATTGCGTTCTATTTTGATTATCGGAATCTTGCGTATTTAAACATTTAGAGGCTGGAATATACAACACAAACACACGCACACGCACGCACGTACACACACACACGCACATACACACACACACTATTATATATATAATATATAATAGTGTGTGTGTGTATATATTTATATATATTGATATATATATATATGTGTGTGTGGAGAGTTATATATATATATATAATAATATATTTATTTATATATTATTTATATATATATATATATATATATATATATATATATATATATATATATATATATATATATATATATATATATATATATATATATATATATATATATATATATATATATATTATATATATTGTTTTGGAACATTTTTTCGCAATGCAGCCTTAAAAAAATGGTCAAAACCAACTCAATTTGGTCAGTTTGACCACGCTTTCTAGATTGTTTTGCACAAAAACAACCCATTTTCTGTACAATTTTTATTTTCTGTTTTGCAAAACAACCGAAAACCCAAATTCCTGGGTCGGTCCAATGTTTAACACGAGTTGGGATGTTTTTAACCCAGCAATTTTAGGAGTGTCATGTGTGTTTTGGGCGCGCAAGCTAGGCACCTTGGCCAACTCAGCTTTAACCACCATTTAACTCTAATTAAATAATAAACACAACATTGTGGAAGGGGATGAAACGAGTTTGACTTGTTGAGGTTAATTTTGACAAAAGAATACGACCAATGTCCGCATGTTATTTCGACATCGTCCCCCCAAATTTTCCCAGTTTGTGCTTGAGAGGGTTGCAGTGGGCTAAATTTCCATTTTTGAAGCGAGTTGGAGAAGAGGTTAAATGATCTTTTTGTGACGGAGAACAATGCGGACAGGATGCTGCGCTTTCCAAAGGCCAATCGTCTGCATTTCCGCCCGCACGCATACAAAAAAGGCCGCTGTGTGGGTTGCATTTTTTTTTTTTTTTTTTTAACTGGACCTTGCTGGGGCTGTCTTATTTGTCTCAACTGCAGAGCAACAAAGCAAACTCGAACGACTGGCTAGACGTCTGGCCTAAATGACTTTATGGTTTTAATGGACGCAGCGGCAGGACTCGTTCAAAGGAGTCATGCGCACCTCCAGTGAAACCTCGACCCCCCCCCCTCCCACTTCCCTTTCTCACGGACCAGCTGCAATGTCCTCCCCCCCTCCCTCCCCTGCCCTTCATCATATGACTGCTCTATTAGACAAGCATAAAATGGGCAAAATAGTTGTTGCGCTGAATGAGCACGTCACCTGCCCTCCATGCGCGACTCGTAGACAAATAATTATGAAAATGCAGGTCATCACATTTAATAAATGACGTCGTGCGCCCATTCCAACAAAATGGCGACGTTGTGACTTGACGTGAACAAATGGGACATTTTGTTGTCCCCTTTATGGCGTTTGTGATTGGTGGACTGCAGTCAGGTTGTCAGGTGTTTGGTCGCGTGAACGCTAGATGACGCTGTTGCTCCGCGTTTTCAACCTGGCAGCCTCTGCTGAATTGCTTCTTGTCCCTTGCCTCATAAAAAAAAAAGAAGGCAAGGCAAAATGACCGCCGTGCTCAGCCGCCGCATTTCATGGACAAAAAGCACCCAGGTGGTTGCTGTCCAAACATTTCATTGCCTCTTGGTACAATGCAGTAGACTCTGCTGCTGCTTCTGCCGCCGCTTCTACTTAATACTACAATTTCCTTGTGATGTGTGATCAGTGCGTTGATTACAAATTGAATCATAAACTCCACTTAAACTTTATAGATGAGCCTAGTTTTGTATTTGAATTATTCCGTGACTCGTGTATTATTGAGCAAACTATGTTTGTTCTCTCTAAAATATTTTAACACAAATTTGTGAGAAAGTATATAATGCACGAAACCACGGAAATAGAATAAAATGATTATTTTCGAATTGTACTGTAAAATGAAAAGTCTGCTAAAATGCCTTCAGGTTGGTAGAACTCGCGTGAAGGTAATAGACTACAATACTATATGACTAATACTAGTACAATATACCAAAAGCAATATCAACATCATCACTGCTTCATTATTTTTTTATTTACTATTTCTATTGCGAATGTACTGATAATATTATGAACTATTAAATACTAACACGAATACTACTACTCCTCCTAATAATAATAATAATATATAATAATAGTATATGATAATAATAATAATAATAATAATAATAATAATAATAATAATGACCTGATCAGTTGTACGAAGACGTTTGTGTGTGTGCGTGCGCGTCTGTGTGCGCGTTAGTAGCAGTGATTGGCAATCTGCATATTTATAGAGTGTGAAAGGTCTATAAATTCACCCAGCGCGCCTTTCATATTTTACGAGGATGTGTATAAAACGTTAGTGGCCCCACAAAAAGCACGCTGGCATATTTGGAGAGAGCGGGCGAGCGAGCGAGCCAGTGCGAGCGTTGAAGTGGGACTCGCGAGTGCTGATTGCAGCTAAACATCCAGTGTAAAATTTTATGAACTCTTCCACGCTAGGAGATTTATTCTCGGTGGCTTTTACGGGGTCATTGAGTGGCACCTACTATTCATAGGTCGTGTTTATATTTGCGTGTGTCGGTGTTTTACAGCGCCGGGTGCAAGTGTGTGCTGCCCCGCTTGGCCCCCTTTACTCGATTACACCGGGGCCGTGCAGAACGCCATTGACGGGGGCTCATAGTGCGTGCGTCTTGCTATATATAGCTTCAGTAAGCTCTTCTCTGTCGTGTTATCTCCTACACTCGCTGTAGATTGTGGTAATTGCTCCGACCGCACTTCTTGGTGCGCTTGAATTGAGATGTTGGCTTGTGTGTCGGACTTGTTTTCTGCAACATCTACACGCGGTGCTTTTGTTTTGTTGCTCTCTTAGTGGTGCTTCTGGACATGGCTTTTGTTCTTTTTCTCATATCATTGTTCACGCGAACAGCCCACCGGGGGTCAAGGCTAAAATGGCGTTTATATCTGGTGAGTGGATGATGCGCCTCTTAGCCTTTATTAAGGGGAGGGGGGTTCCCTTTGTGCAGCAGCACAAGGCACACACATTTTGGACTTTTTGAAAATGCCATCCGCTGATGAGGTGATCACATAGTGACGATTACAGGCAGCTCCTCCAAGGTGTGCATATACAGTATCCGTATAGGGCCCCACGTCTGACCGCTATGGAAAAGATGAAGGGGATGGAGAGGGGAGGGAGGGGGAGGACGGGGAGGACGGGGAGGAGGGGGCGCCTGCGGTGGGGGTGGGAAGCTAAAAAAAAGGGGGGAAAAAAGAGCACAAGCGTCTGTGACTGCACGCCAAGCTTTAAGTTTAGATAAGACGCACACATGCCGTGAGCCGGACTTGAGCCTGCAAAAAGCCGGGGCGGAAAAACAACAAGACGCGGCAGCGCGGCGGAGGCGGCGGCAGCTACAGCAACAGCCCACGCAGCCGAGGCAGCCGAGGCAGGCAGGCAGGCAGGCAGGGAGCCATCCGATGAGAGCAAAGGCTCAGAGCGACTGAGCTGCCGTGGATCGTCCGAAGGGGCAGCGTTCCTCCAGTTTCCGGTTTTGTCTTTCTGCGCGTGTGTAACGCGCCGTGTTGTGCGACTTGGGAGCCCCAAACAAAAGGCTGCCATCACCCTCCCCGAGATCCTCCACAGCCGCGACCGACCGAGCGAGCGAGAGAAAGAGAAAGAGAAGGAGTGCGCGCGAGAGAGCGAGGTGCAGCGCCGGATGCAAAAACAAACATGAGCTCCTATTTTGTCAACCCTCTTTTCTCCAAGTACAAAGGCGGCGAGTCTCTGGAGCCGACCTATTACGACTGCCGGTTCCCACAGAGCGTCGCCCGCAGCCACACGCTGGTCTACGGACCCGGGGCGGCCGCGCCGGGCTTCCAGCACCCGCCCCACCATGTGCAGGACTTTTTCCACCACGGCACCGCGGGCATTTCCAACCCGGGCTACCAGCAGAACCCGTGCGCACTGGCGTGCCACAGCGACGCGGGCAAATTCTACGGATACGAAGCCCTGCCGAGGCAAACGCTGTACGGCAGCCAGCAGGAGGCGAGCCTGGCGCAGTACCCGGACTGTAAATCGTCGGCAGGCTCCAACCCCGGGGAAGGACAAGGCCACTTGAATCAAAGTTCCTCGCCCAGCCTCATGTTCCCCTGGATGCGACCCCACGGTCAGAATCTGCATTCCGCTCTTATTATGTGTCCGTCGGTTGTGCATGTGTTGTCGGAGGCGGACGGGCGGGCGGGCGGGCGTGTGTGCGTGTGTCGGTCGGTGTTGACTGTGCATAGCGAGAACATGTAGAGGCGGCACTGCAGTGCAGCACATGCCCATACAGCTCACATTTACAGATCGTAGCATGACAGCTAATTTTTTTGTTCCCGTGCGATATTTTGCAGTGCACCGTCACGACGCTGTCTACAAAATGGAGTCATTTTTGGAAAGAGCTCATTGGACTCACCTGGCATGGCATTATTGGGGGGGTCGTTTATTGATCATTCATGCGGCCTGTAGGCTTTACAATTCAGGGGTGTCAAACTAATTTTTGACTCGGGCCGCATTGTAGTCATAGTTTCCTTCGGAGGGCATTTATGACTGTCAACACCTTGTATTCTATACAACAAACTAATTTGGAAGTCACAGAATAGTAAAAATTGTTCAAATATTTTAAAAATGCTGGCAATTTCTCTATAATTAAAAGTGAAGACAATTTGTCATTTTAGTATTGACACATGGAGTCCATGCGCAATTCGTCTTTGCGGGCCACATAAAATGATGCGGTGGGCCGTATATGGCCCCCGGACCTTGAGTTTGACACCCATATGCTTCGCACGAATGATGTTAAATTGCGACACTCGGACGCTTTTCAACGGGGCCGTTGTTAGTGTTGTATTTTCATTTTGTCTCCCTTTCTTTTTAATTTGCGTGTCTGCCCCTCAAGCGCCAGGACGACGCAACGGCAGGCAAACGTACAGCCGCTACCAGACTCTGGAACTGGAGAAGGAGTTTCTCTTCAACCCTTACCTGACCCGAAAGAGAAGAATCGAGGTGTCGCACGCCCTGAGCCTGACCGAGCGACAGGTGAAAATCTGGTTCCAGAACCGCCGCATGAAGTGGAAAAAGGAGAACAACAAGGACAAGTTTCCGGGTCAGAGGGGGGAGGCTGAAGCTGAGGAGGAGGGCAACGAGGACGGTGAAGGCGAAGAGGGCGAAGACAAGGAAGCGGAAGAGCGAGAGGAGAGCAAGGAGTGATTTTATGGTCCTTTTTATGGTTATAGGGCTGAAAAAGAGAAGGGAGAAGAAAAAAAAGGAGAGCGAGGTCTCATAAACGGAGCAGGAGTCGCGAGCGCGTCATCTTTATGGCCACCCTTTCCTTTTGTCAAGTGGCAACAGGGATTCCAACAATATTCCCGTCAGGCACATTTAACTCTCGTTATCCAACGAGATGACCCATTTTCGGAAAAAAAATAAACAAAAAAAGCGCTTAAACCTTGTTTTGGATTGCGTTTGCTGCCCTTGCAAAACGAAACAAAAAGGGAAATAAAACGCATGATAAATGATTTTTTTTTTTTTAATGGCCGCGCTACTTTTGGGCGGACAATTGCATTAAAAATCAGTTCCAACGACGCGATGAAAAGTGTAAATAAAGCGCCCAAATCATTTCAAAGTCAAGCGAGGGCTTTTAGTGGTGCTCTCATGCAGCAATCATCGCAGCAATTTGTACAAACAGCCACTTTTAGGATTGTCATTAGGATCATTCTCGTCAATTGAAGCAGTTTCAGTCCGGATGGTCTGAAAACAGTCACGATCTCCCCACACGCGCTTTTTTATTTTTTAACCAGGAAATTGCAATCGTTTGAAATCATTTGATGCTACCTAAACCTGGGGAGAATTGCAATAGAGATGTCTCAATATAGAGGTTTCATACGTTTATTATTATTATTATTATTATTATTTGAAAGTGTTATACACCCCCCACCCCACCCCCATCCTCACACCCTCGCGCGCGCGCAACGCACCGATCTTGTTTTCTTAAGTTATGTACATGTAGCATTTAGTCAATACTTGTTGAAGACAATTGTTGGAAGCCAAGCAATGAGGAGGTTGTTAGCACGCATGCAGGCACTACCTAAACTTGCGAGCCGCTCGCTCGCACGCTGCCTAATTTGCAAAAGTCAGACTTGCAGCCACTCGAGTCGAGACGAGACGAGACGCGTGGCACGGCTCGCCACGAACCACAAACGAGTTCCCCAACAACTCAAACTGCCTACAAGAAAACGCACAGTGACTGCGCGTAGAGAGCTGCAACACTCTTTCCTTTCAATTTCAATGTGCTGGTGAAATAGATAGACGAGGTTCTTTTGCTTGTTTCCTTGCTTTTTGGTTTTCTTTTGTTTGTTTGTTTGTTTTGCACTGAATATAACCTTTGTGTATGTCTTGTTATATATTGATGTTAACAATTACGCTCGTTTCATGGTGTTTCTCCTGTGAAAGACAACTTTGTGTCCCACCATTGTTGATGTCAAATCACAAATAAAGAGGATGCCTCACAATCATTTCTTTCCTCTTTTCTATTTATTACATGCGTCTCCTAATTGATTGCCTTCATTCTCTCTGTCTCTCTCGCTCTCTCTCTCGCTCGCTCTCTCTGTCTCGCGCACACACACACACTAAAATTCATGCAAGAATAACGCCTAAGGCTCTCACCTCATAAAACACAGAGCGTGTTATTATTATTGTTCTTTTTATTGTTTTCCTAGAAATTAGCTCATATCAACATACACCCTTAAAAGTGCTGATTTTAAAAAAACTGGACAGACCAAGAGAAATATATATATATATATATATAGTTGCTGTTAAAAAATATTTTCATTTAGCTTTAGCGGGGATGCACAGCGTGTAAGGTATCTAAAGCATCAGGCACCCCCCCTCCCATTTGATGAATCTCTTTAATAATAAGATAATAAAAACTTGCTGTCTTCAGGGAGCGTTTTTAATGAATCTTGAGATTATTAATATTTGAGTTGAATAAACGTTGGCTGCGTTATTATCAAGGTAGCGAGCAAGCAAGGTGTGGTTCGTATAGCAGCATAATTGTGAGCCGGTTTCACACACGTCAGGCCCAAAGCCCCAGAAAGCTGCCTTCATGCTTCGAACACACACACAGCTCAGAAATATTTCCGTGATTCGAACAGAATCTTTACAGCGGCACTTGGTGCTTTTCAATGAACAAAATAACTGAATAGATGTGGAAACGTATTGTTGTGTTTGCACGTTAAAACAATGATGCTTTTGTCTGCTCCCTTCCCCCTTATTCACATTTGACAATGTCAATTGACGTGCTCTACGTTCAATTCGTGTCATGTGCGCTCTTATAATAAAATAACTTACTTTGCACTGAAAAAAAATGCTATTGCTACTTTGGTGTAAAAAAAAAAAAAAGATACAAAACATAATGTCGGGGCAAACATAAACAAATATGTGCAAAATGTGTGTGCAAACATAAAACTGAAAAAAAATAGGCAAAAACTACATTCATCTTAATGTAATCGGTGTGATCCCATTCCCGACAAGTTAAAGTGCGTTCTAAATGAGTTGTTTTATTATGAATATTGCCGTGGATTGTTTCAAGCACCTCCTAAATTCGAGACAAATAACCTCCTCCTTGAGATAGTTTGAATTCAATCATTTTCTACTTGACGGTTCATTCATAAACTCTCTACAAACTAAAATGACCCTTTGTCAAATCACTCACATAATACAGTTTTAAAAATAATTATTTAGTTCATTTGGACTGAGTTTACAAGTAGTTTATCAAATTATTTCGGCTTTGTGCCTATTACAAAAGTCAAACAAAACGATCGTTTTGAACATTTGGCCGTTAAGTTGTTTTCTTTATTTCTGTATTGGTGACGTTGTGTGTCCCGTTGAATTCAGAACCAAACGAACGTCATCAGAACGAGTGCGCATATAGCATTTTAGATTATTTTTTTTTGTAGTGTGAAAAAATAAAAAAAATCCTTCCATCCAATCAACACATTCAGTTTTTACATTCATTTTGTTATCCCCTGTACAATCTCTGCATGTTCTATTTTAGATAGTTGTACGCATTATATAATGCGCCTGCATTTTGTATCCGGATTTGTCTTTTGTGGCAACATTTGGCGTGTACACATCAGCCTATATCTTACGTGCGTGTTTTCACCAGAGGGCTGACATTTTCAGCACTAAACTTTAGTGTACCTGTTGTAAACTTTATTGGTGGTGTAAAGGCAAGACTCGCATGCGGCTTTTCTTTTTTTTTGCGTCTTTTGTGTCTGCTGGCTGCCGGCCTTTCCCCATGCAAAATCAACTCATTCTATTCATCGTCAAATGGAAGAGGCTCGTTTTGAGTTGAGTGTCGTTCCGTTTCTATTTCAAATGACTCAGATTTGCTATTTGGCCAATTGAATTTACTCAAGTGTTGTGTTTTCTCCGTGTTGGAATTTGATGGTTATATTGGCGCATTAGGAAATTGCTATTGAAGGAATTTCGTCATCAAAGTTATGCAATTTACAATCGTTGAGTGAAAACATGTTGAAGTTTGTTTAATTGGCTGAGTTGACGAGAACGTGCGCGCTCATGATTGGACGCGCTGCGTCATGTGAGGGGCCTCCAACTGGCTCGGTCCTTGCACTCATTCCAGTCCACTTTCGTCTCTCCTTGTGCGCTTGTTTATTTGCCCTCAACTATATCTAATGGCGTTCTTACACTTTGCTTTGCGTACAATATCGACTGCAGCGTGTCAGTATTTGCCTCACACTGACGGACAAATGTCCGCAATGGAGCTGCGTCTTTTGCGGCCGTTTCCTTTTTTTTTTTTTTTTCTTTCGTGTTGCATATTTGCTGCACTGGAAAGAGGGGGAATGGCAAAGATGGGTGCAAACATTCCTGGTTGTTAAAGAGAGAAATTTACAGCTGAGTAATAAAAGTTTACGACTCACGGCTAGCCGTGATTGGCTGCGGCGAGCCACGTGGCTCACGCTCTATGAACATGAACTTTATGCTGTTGTCTATTCCCCGCTCCTTCCTTTGAATCGCCAGCAGAGCAGGCTGCAGTCGTGTAAAAGCTCCCCGGTTTCTCCACGCTCACGTGGGGACATGCACATAACAGGTTCGGCCGCTCGTTCACCTTCTCTCGGCCGCATTCACGCCGCAGGCAGGCATCTCGAGGACAGCCTGCAGCCCTTCTCCCTCCGGAACACGGAAGGAAAGCGAGCTGCACGAATGGACTTTTTGCATTGCTGCATCCTCATAGGCTGCGTGCGTGCGCGCGCGCGAGCCAGCCAACAAGCCAGCGAGCGAGCGTGGGCAACCTGCAAGATGGAGCCCCCGCAGAGACGCCGTTCAGGTAGGACGGCGATTTTATTTCTCTTCTCTTGCTGCTCGTATTTGGATGACGCGCGTGTCCTGATGGACGATGCAGATGCCTGTGAAATCACGGCAAGGTGCGTGGGGGCCGCGTATGACCCAGCTCTGGGAGCCCCCACGCCACAGCGGCCGAGCTAGCTAGCCTGCTGACGGCCAGGAGCACCTGCGTGGACTCGATCACGGCTTAGCATTTGAAAGCTTATTGCCCACTGTGCTGCTAGCAATTAGCCGGAGACGCCTTATCCCCTTTTCCCCCATTTTCTCCAAGACCTACCATGATTATTATTGAGTGGTGGATTATAAATTGTTGTTGTCGTCGTTGTTGTTGATAGATTCGAGTGTCTGCCAACAGGCTGCCGTCGTGTTATCACACAGACAAGCTGACGTTGTGGTAGGACCCTACAGTGCCCCCTAGCGACCAGCCGTTTTGCAGGGGGGAAGTGGGCGGGGCAGCGGTTGTTTTGAGCTGCCTCACTGCGGATGTCAGCTGACCCACGTGTGTGTTTGTGTGCGTGTGTACGCGCGTGTGCGCGCTGGTCAGCTTTTCCAATGCCGTCTTGGAGAAACTCGACTTTGTATTTATCAACACACATTACGTTTCTTTCTGCATGTATCCAAGACGCATGAGCATTTTTATTGTCGTTCATATTTATTCACATCAGGAATTGTCATCATGGTTTCCATCAAATGAGAAGTGCGTGTGTGTGCGCGTGTGGTTCTAAATAGCCAGTAGCGATCAAGATATATATCGAAATAGTCATCAAACGCATTCCAGATTTTTCCCTGACGGAAGTAGACAAAAAAAAAAAAAAAATCACAGCATACACGGACGGGTAACAGCTGCAATGTGCGTGCGTGCGTGCGTCTGTGAAATATCTTTCAGCATTGTGTTTGGGCCTCAATTCATTATTAAAACCGATTTCATGTCCTTAATATACACGACATAGGTTGTGTGCGCGCGCGCGTGCGTGTTTCATAGTAGCTATTTTATACTCATGCAGCTAGAATTGTGTGCTATTTGCGCGTCCTTGGAGCTTGCAAGTAAAGTGTATTTATTGTCAAATGGTGCTTCTTGAAGCCTTTCGAATCTTCTGAGCCGCCCATGCAAGTCGTCTGTTGTCCCCCCGCGAGGCTCTGCTGCTGTAATGGTCCACTTTTGTGCCTGCACACACACACACACACACACACACACAAGCAAATGGCCCCTTTTAATCCATTTTTGTTCCACGTTTTGTGTTGTTAAATACAGGTCCATTGAAGTCGTACATCTGTCCCCATCACCACATTTAGAACTCCCGACAGGTCCGAAGTTTTTGCCCACTAATGGTCCTAATTTATGACGTGTGGATCAACATGACGCTCGCTGGGTACTGGCTTCCTGAGTGCATAACGAGCACAAAGTCGAACACTTCCGGCCGTAATTGGGCCAGCCTGCCACGCTAAAGTGCCTATAGATGCCTTTACATTGTTACAAACACAATTAGTCCTTATTAGTGAACATCAGAGCTTACCAGCCTTAAGCTCCCTTGCTGCGTTTTAATCAGTACCGATCATGTCGAAATGGTACACTTGACAGAAAAATAACTGTGTGTCATGTTAAGTCACAGTAAAAAAAAAAAAAAAAAAAAAAAGAAAGAAAGAAAAAAACAGCTGAGTTTCAAATGGGTCCAACTGGCTCCTCGGTCTGTTAAAGCTTCACAATTGAAGTAACATTGTTATCATGATAATAATACTAATAATATTAATAATAATAGTAATTATTATTATTATTACTATTATAATTATTGTTATTTTATTTTCAACGAATTATAACAATACGGCTCTTCTGCCCCCAACCGGAGAGCTACAGACAACAGCACTAGTACTTATAATAATAATAATAATAATGATAATAATAATAATAATAATAATAATAATAATAATAATAATAATAATAATAATAATAGCAGCTATGTATAAAGTAATTCAATTCAGTGTTTTTATAGAGGCGTCCTTTTGGTTGAGGATTTTTGTTGTTGTTTTGTTCCCGAGATAAAGTCGGGCAAAAGACGCGGTGGTGAAAGTGCTGGCAAAAGGCTGCTTTGGAGGCGCGCATGCAATTGACGCGCCTGCTGGGCCGCAATAAAAGCGTACAAAGTGAGGGCAAGGCTGACCTTTCTAATTGTGCTGCATTCCAGTCTCACTTTTTGCCTTCCCTCGTCAGCTTTTATTTACAACCGAAAACTTTACGGGCCGGATCGTGTGCGCTCTTTGTTGACACATTTTGCCTCGGTTGCTGCACGGGGGCTCGGAAAATGCTACAACTTCAAATCATTTGTTTAATTGAGACGGGGGACGGATTCCACTGCAGTTTCAGTATTATTTCGAAAAAATAAATAAAAGCCGCAGTGCAATCTTTTGACGTTGCTCCTACGATCCCGAGGACACGCATATGCTGCAAACATTTGCTGTAAAGGCGGATGGTCGCTCACACATGGCCCCAAATACGGGGAAGGGAAGGGAAGGAAGGTTTTATGGCAAGTCACTTCCTCGTCTTTGTTGTCTCTTTTGTGGGCGGCTGAGGCTTGCACGCCAAAATCAATGAAGTCCACAACAAACAAACGCAGCCCGTAAAGGCGCTTTTCCTTCGCGACGGATTATTTCGCGATATAAAAAATTGAAAAAAAAAACCTCTTTTATTTTCTTGACTCATTTTTTTATGTTACGTGATGACAACTACATGAAAATAAAAGTCTTTTTTTAATTCATTGTCAGACAATTTGTCAAGGCAGAACAAAAGTAGGCAGCAATTGTAATATCCGTTTAGTTGTCCAAATCACAATCGCTCAAGTTTTGCGTGTTGGTGGTGCGCCTCAAAAGCAATTTCCAAAGCCATTATTTGCCACGAAGATAATCATCAGTTTGCTTGCTCTCTTGCACGGCGCAGGAATGCACACGTATGACGGCAACCACTCAGCAAAGCTACTTTGAAACTCTCCCCCTCAGAGGCCGGGTGTGTTTGTGTGTGCGGAATTTCTTTCTGAGGATCGAGTGTGGGATTTTTTTTCTGCAAGAGTGTCAGACATAATGTTCATTAAAGGACTTACTTTTTTTTCTGTGCCTGCAGGCAGCCTTCTCGCTTTGCTGCATAGCTAGTTTTGGGCGAGCTGGGGGAACGTCACTTGTTTTATTGCCCTCACACAAGCCAGACCATAAACGCATTCTTACCACCTCCCCCTGTTCACTGCAAAAAGCTTTGGAAATTGCTCACACGTCCAACAATTCATCGCGCCGTGGAAACTTTGACGCTAAAGCTTGACAAAAAAGAAAAAAGTCTTCCATGCTGCATGAATAAATGTAAAATGCGTGTGTGTGTGCTTTTGTGTTCAAACACACGCACACACACACTAATATATCTAATATATATGTATATGTTTGTATGTATATTGTATATGTATATATATATATATATATATATATATATATATATATATATATATATATATATATATATATATATATATATATATATATATATATATATATATATATGAGGGCAAAACAAGCCCTCATAGAGTTTGTTAACGTAATATGTCTCTTTCAACTGAGCTCGGTGTCGGTGGGGATTTGAATGCTAATGTTCTCCCTCAAATGGAATATTACCAGTCACAATTGCTTTTATCAAAGTAAACACTGCCTTGGTCGAGGTTGTGCGTGTGAGTGTGTGTGCGCGCGCGGTTTGTAGTGTTCATCGGCATTTTGCTGAAATGCTCCAGCTCTGGGCTACAAGCTACAGTTTCTGCCGCTCTGCCGCCTCGTCATTGGTGGAGCCGCGTCAGCTGACTTTGTCATATTGTCTGCGAGCGAGCCAAGGCTCTGCTCTAACGCTCGACTTTGTGCGTCTTAAGCGGAGATTGCAAATTAATAATACCGAATCGTCAAAATAGCGGGGAGGCACCCGAGTGGAGCTGCGATCGGGGGTGGGGGGGTACACGAGGAGAAAGAAAGGGGGGGAAAACAACCCGAGAGAAGACGAGCTCGCAGAAAGGTGTGGTTGGCTGACACGCGCGGGAGGGAGATTTAGTGGGAAGCGAGATTGAAAAGCGAGCGATAACGAAGTGGGGAGAGTTGCCGAGGAGGGTTACGAGGCAAGGTATGAATTCTTATTTCGCCAACCCGTCGCTCTCCTGCCATCTCTCCGGCGCCCAAGACGTTTTGCCCAACGTGCCCATCAACTCCAGCACCTATGACCCGGTGCGGCATTTCTCGTCGTACGGCGCCGCCGTGAGCCAGAACCACCACCACCACCGCCTCTACGCCGCCGGGCCCTTCTACTCGCCCCAGGACAACGTGGTGTTCGGCTCCTCCGGCCGGGCTCAGTACGACTACGGCTCCAACGTCTTCCTGCAGGACAAGGACGTGCTGCCCAGCTGCAGGCAAGCCAACGCGGGACAAAGCCACCTTGGCCAGGACTACCCGCTGGAGCCGGGCAGGGCGTCCCAGGAGCACAAGAGCAACATCCCCATCTACCCGTGGATGCAGCGCATGAACTCACACAGCGGTGAGTTTTACTAGCGGCAAATAAATTCAGGAAATGGGCCCCGTTTTACGATTTGTCTCACCAAGAGAGTAAGCTACTTTTTATGGCCCCATAAAACATGACTGTATCTCCTTGACTTGTAGATGCGGCGGCCAGGGCCTTTTGCATGCATGTGCAAACAAACAACCCGCGTTTAGGCGCACGGAACACTTGTAGCTCCCTACTTTTATTTATCGATACAGCAAGACGCGGGACTCGCATGGAACGCAACCGCCCCCCCCCCCCCTCCTCCTCCTCCGCCAAATAAATACATACTGTAAATCTATCTATCCATACTGAACGGGCGACTTTGTCCCCCAGCAGGAGTGGGCTACGGGTCAGACAGGCGCAGGGGACGTCAGATCTACTCGCGCTACCAAACTCTGGAGCTGGAGAAAGAGTTCCACTTCAACCGCTACCTGACCCGCCGCAGACGCATCGAGATCGCCAACGCGCTCTGCCTAACCGAGCGCCAGATTAAGATCTGGTTCCAAAACCGGCGCATGAAGTGGAAGAAGGAGAGCAACTTGAGCTCGACGGTGGCGGGAGCCGAATCCACGGCGGCCACGCAAGACGACGAACGCGGCGGTGGCGGCGACGGCAGCGCGGCCAAGGACGACAAGGAGGACGAAAAAAAGAAGGAATAGGCTATCGTCCGAGCCACGTGGAAAAATAGAAGCCCAACATTACTACCTAAACATGGAGCTGAAAGGGACCACTGCATGAAGGCTTCCCCCCCTCGTCTTCCTCATATCACCCCGGGGTGAGGAGTCTTGCAAAAAAAAAAAAATCATCCCACTAATTTCAGCCACATTCTCAAACTTGTGACTCTGGATCACTTTTATGTAATTTTTGTTTTGTTGATTTTTTTTTTAGCTCGTCAGTGTCACACTTGTATTGTGAAAATAAAAAAAAGTATTAATTTCTATTTCCAATGCCAGTATAATCTATTTCTCCCCCACGCAAACAAAGCATCACTGTGAAGTCTCTGCTCATCAAATACAGTGTTACGTTAGTCTCAACATTCCACGGAAGGAAAGAGTTGGACCCTTCATTTGGCCACAGTGTCATTTACTACTTGAATATATTATATATAGCGAGAGAGAGATAAATATGTATACATAAGTCTTGCAGAAACTTGAGCGTTGCACGAAGAAACTGTAGCGCGCGCACACAAACACACACGCACACACAAACACACGTAGAAAATTTTGCTTGTGAGCAGGACTTTTTCTACCATGCAGATGAATACGATTTTATGCAAATCCTTAAAGGATGAATGTGCATTTAGTTGCTTTGATAGTCAACGCATAACACCAAATGGCGCTTATCACCCCAACCCTTTTTTGTTCGAACCCACAGTTCCTTCGGAGATATATTTGTACGCGTCCATCTTTTTTTTTTTTTTTTTTGAGAGTTCCTGTTTTGTCATAATTGTGTATCATGGAATAAAATATTTGTAAATAAATGTTGGCCTTTCGTGAGGTGTTTTGTGTGGGAACACGGTGTGGTTGCGGGGCGTTTCAAAAAAAGTCAAATGCTTGAAGACGTTAGTTTGGTCATAATATTGTGGAAATTCGCAGAATATTAAGAAAACAAAAACAAAAATTCATATGGACGCCAGAAGTGCTGAATGTTTTGACCTCCGCTTGATTCAAAAATTAGATGACGCTCGCAGCTGCAACACTATAATTCAACTCGTTTTGTATTTTTTTTTTTTCATTGAGATCGGGATTCATGCCTTCTTATTTGATTTTCTTTTGATGAGACGGGAGCGCGTTCGATTGCGCGCGTGACCGTCCGCGGCCGTCCTGTCCCCTTCCCAACAGCAGATGACGCTCTTGTTCTACTGTGCTGCCATTTTTGGGGGGAAAGGCTGCTCGCCTTGCGCCCCCGCACTCACCAGCCGCAGCAGCTCAAAGTTTACTGGACACGTTTTTGCTATTCATCAATATCCCCATTGAGTATCAACGCCAATTTATGAGTGGCCAACATGCGCACGTGATCCCATACAAATAGGCCATATTTGGGCAGCGCGCATGGGATCAAGGATTAAAAAAAAAAGATACCAAAGGCTAGTCCACCGATAAATCTTGGATTTTTTTTTTTTTTTTTTAGGAGAGGCCAATTTTCTTCTTCTTCTTCTTCTAAACTGGGCTAGCAAGAAAAGCAATGATCAACACAAATCAGGGAATAAGCGCAAGCTTCTCGTTGCTAAAGGTGTAAAGCGGTTCTTTTTTTTTTTTTTTTTGTAAAAAATGAGCTCTTATGTTGACAGCTGCTGTGTGAAGCAGGCGGGCGAGACAAGTTGTCCAATGTTTGGCTTCAGTGTGGCGGGGCACGGGTCCAGCCTGTGTCACGGAGGATCCGCCGGCTCGCTCGGACGGGGCGAGATGCAAAGCAGCGTACGAGGCAGCCCGGGGCAGGCTCCCCTCCCGCCGCCGCCGGCTTGCGCGCATTCCGGCCCGGTCGCGCAGCGCTCGGGAGGCTTCCCGTGCGGCCGCGGTGCAGACAGAGCGCCGGATAGGAGCGCCAAGTCCGGCGGCGCCCGGAGCCTGCAGGAAGGCGCCCCCGGTGCGGAGAAGGCGCAAACGGGCTCGCGCAATGCCAGCGCCAGCGCGCAGCGAGGCGACGAGCACGGACCGCAGATTTATCCGTGGATGACCAAACTGCACGTGAGCCACGGTAAACTCGGTCCCTCTTTCAGGCTGCTCGCGCTTCGTTTCCAGCGCTCTCCACTTTGCTTCTTGAGTTTTATAGGCCAAACGCAGGAAATAATAAAAACTCGCGGCCATAAATTTTATGACAAAGGCATCCATTGCTCGTAAAGCTGCTCTATTACGGCGAAGAGGTGATCTGGGGTCTGATTTATGATGCAGTAATTGGGCCGGAGGATCAAATTGTGACAAAATTATCAAATCATATTTTCCAGATTCATCCGTAAGTATTATTGTCTTTATTGCTTCTATTTTAGCAACTCCTCGGCGCAGCTTTGACATGATCAGCCTGCGTGCGTGTGTTTGAAGCTGTAGCCTTCAATTGAACTCTGGGCAACACTAGTGACCTGACCCTAGCCGAGCCTGAACTTTTCACCTCGAAAAGATTTGAATAGGCATCCAGGCACTCTTTTGCAGACAGTGTAAGAGCCACGAGTTGGCTGCGGGCTGCAAATGGACAGTGGACACTTTGACGGTAAATTTGTCTATAGGCTTGATTTGCAAAGAGCCCTGCAGCCAGGCAGGCGGGACGGCTCCAAATGTCCCACTCACGCACTGCAGCCCCCGAGTGCATGCGTAGGCATTGAGCCGGGGCATAATAGCTCGTGAAATGCTCATAGTCGCATGGTTTTGGACCCGGCCGACGCCAGGCCGGCGTTCCATAAGTAGGCTACTATTTTGTTTCAGGGATAATGTTTTGTTGTACCTCAGAAAATACAGAGTGAAACTCATTTGTAATATTGGTTTGCACATTCCATCGACTGTATACCAAGCCGTAATCAGCACGTAATGTCAGCCGAATTGGTCTCTTTTGATGGACGCTTCTTTTTCTCGATTAGTCCAATTGTGAGCATTTGATTTATAGAAGCACAGAGCAACATGCTACAAGTTATCTTTAGCAAGTTAGCGCTTAGTCAAAATATACTAGACACGTGTAGCCATCACGATAGTTTGTATTTATAGATGACCATAAATCAAAAGAAATATTTGTATTTGTATTATAATGTACAAATTTCATCTGCACAAAGACAAACATATATATATACATATATATATATACACACACATATATATATATATATATATATATATATATATATATATATATATATATATACACACACATACACACACACACACACACACACACATTTATACATCCCTGGTTGGTCCAATTTTTAACACAAATTGGGTTGTTTCTAACAAAGTATTTTTAAGAGCGTGTGTGTGTGAGTGTGTGTGTGTATACACCCACACACACACACACATATATATATATATATATATATATATATATATATATATATATATATATATATATATATATATATATATATATATATATATATATATTTACGTGTGTGTGTGTGTGTGTGTGTGTGTGTGTGTGTGTGTGTGTGTGTAGCCGATACTTCAACAATATAACTATGGAAAAATATTTCCTATTTTCAACGAATGAAAATGCTTAGCGAGATGCAATGAGTCAGCCAAATTGTAAATATATTGCGTGAACATGTATCTATATCTGATTATCCTCATGGTCACTTACATGTATAAAGAGAGGATGCAAACTTCAATAGGAAGCCAGAGCGTGGATTTGAACCCATGACCTCCGAACTGTGAGATGCATGGGCAAACCAGTCATCCAACATGCCGCAAGGGTTGTTACCACCACAAACAGCACCTTTGACATGTTTTGCGCCAGTCCAAGTCTCCATAGAAACGTGTTTGACATGTTATTTCAACATAAAAAAATATCTATTTATTTATTTATTATTTTTTTATTTAGTGAGTGATAAGGAACAGAAAGGGTGGCCCAATCTTTTTTTTTTTTTTTTTTTTGTCACGTGCATGCGTCAATTTGTGCGCGACCGTCTGGCCCGTTGCTAACTTGTGTTTGCAATCGGTCAGAATCGGAGGGCAAGCGCTCGAGGACGAGCTACACCCGCTACCAGACTCTGGAGCTGGAGAAGGAGTTCCACTTCAACCGCTATCTGAGCCGCCGCAGGCGCGTTGAGATTGCGCACACGCTGTGCCTCAACGAGAGACAGATCAAGATCTGGTTCCAAAACCGGCGCATGAAATGGAAGAAGGACTCCAAGACTAAAGTCAAGGAATAAGGGCAATGCCGAACACACTTTGCGCAAGCAGCTGTCTGACCTCCGGATGAACTGCGGGGAGCAATGACGTCATGACACCGCAGCGTGACTCTTCCATCAGCAATTATGTGTCGGCTGTTGCAGTTCGGAATCCAATGTATTGACTCTCGCTCACGCTGATCAATCGGTTTGCGTTGCTAAATGAATTAATTTGCTGCCTATACAAGAAGTTGAGGGGCGCTGCGGAGCCAAACGTCCACCGAATTCCTAAATGGAATTTATTTAGAACTTGGATGAGGAAACCACGTCAACTTTACCTCCAACGTCATGTGATTAAAAAAAAAAAAAAAAAGTTTTTTTTAAGAGTGCTCCATGTATTTTGTTATTTTCTGCGTTCGGCTATGTGTCATTGTGAATGAACTCGCGTGTAATCCAAGACGACTGTGTGTAATGATACTGTGATGTGAGTGTTTGTGTGTGTGGAGGGGGCTGTCATCTTTAGACTTCCGGTGCCTGACGAATAATCGAATCAGCGATTCACTGTTGACTGTAACTAATAAAATGATTACACGCACTGTTTGTGTAGCCCCCTTTTATGACATTTGACAAGCTACTGGCGATGTCATCAAATGGCTGAAAAAGTGGGTGAGGTCTCATTTCAAGCGTTACCTTTTTTTCGTCTGCTTAAAAGCCGAGTGACAAACGCGCAATGAAGTTTAAAGCCCTCATAAAACTTTATCACCCTCGTTTCCAGACAGACTGTTTCCTGTTTTGCCAGGAGAAAGAAGGGAAGCCCTCGTCCACCTGAGATAATACTCCCTCCCCGACTTCCCCCTTCCCATGCAAAAGTTGCTTTTTTACAAGACGCTCTTGACGCAACAATTTCACGCGGCAGTGCGCGCGCGCTGTTTTTTTTTTTTTTTTATAAGCATGCACAGCAGGAGGCTTTAAGAAATTTGTAAGGGATAAAATATAAGCGTAATAAACAGGACTCACCTCCTAACTCCTAATCAAAGTTGCTTGCTTGGTGGAAAGAATCGGCGTCCACT
Source organism: Syngnathus floridae (assembly GCF_059516105.1). Lineage (NCBI taxonomy): Eukaryota > Metazoa > Chordata > Actinopteri > Syngnathiformes > Syngnathidae > Syngnathus > Syngnathus floridae. The sequence continues at coordinate 7,177,609 of NC_142414.1, read as the reverse complement.
TTAGGCCCCTGCAACGCGGCCTTTACATTGACATCGTCTTGAATCCTGCTTCCTTGGTTCTTCCACGCAGTCCCCTCTTTTGGGCTATTTTCAAGTTTACAAGGTTACATAATTATGTCAATTGGCCGGAGCAGGCCCTGTGAATGGTGCTTGGGAAGCACGTGGTGTCATTTAAGTGGCTTTTATGGCCCGCAAGAGCTGACAAACCTTCGACATATACACATCATATATAATCCTAAGTGTCCGGCAATCGCAGCTGCTGGCCGGCCATCCGGCCGACCGACCGACCGGTTGGCTGCACGTATGCGCCTCATGTGGGCCACAGGAGGCAGTTTGCAAGCGGTGAGCACGCAGGCAAGTGGATCGGACACTGCATGGCCGTGCTGCTGCGATCGCTGATCGGCAGCAGGCTGGCACTCGCTCGCCCTTAATTTCATTGCATGCTGTAAAATACCGACACTGATAAATACTTTACGTTGCACACTTTTTTTTCTTGCTCAGACCCATCTTCTTGATTTTACAATTATTATTAATAGTCAAACGTAAATGAGAACATATTTTTAGTTAAGCTTGTTGACGCAATTTATTTATATAATATTAAAAAATCCAATTTGTCTGTGCGCGCGCGCAGAGCCACAAGCTGCTCGACACTTTTTTATACTCATGTGAATTGTGTAGTCTTCCTTTGACTTGAATTGTCGATTTGTGACGGCAACAAGCTGCAGGCCCTTTTCAAGCACGTCCATTTCTTTTTATTTCCGCCTTTCTTGTCGCGCATGCTGATGTGTAGTACACTACCGTTAGGGGGCACTGTCCAACACACTCCTTAGCAGTGTATGTGCGTGTGTGCATGCGTGTAGGTCCTATGAAAGTAAAGTCCATGCACAGTTTGGAGCATCTGTGGTGTGGCACATTTTGCCGGTAGCGTCATTTGTGTTTCATGTGTTTCTCTCATGTTGTCCTTCTGGAGCGTCATGCGGGATCGAAAGTGGGAACAATGGGAACATCCGCTTTCACTTGCAACGTGTGTGCTGTTTTTGTTCCTTTCTCTGACCTGAGCAGCTGACACGGTCATTATTTAAAACGCAGAGGCCACTTCCGGATGACTTTTGCTTTTGTCTCAGCCCACTGGTGCGCGCCACTAAATGTGGACACACAAATCGTCCTATTTATAATACGACTGCATGACGACGTAGCCGGGCTTTTTATTCGTGGATTTTAGCCCGAGGAGGCTTTCTTTTTAGTTTTTTGTCAAGATGACCCGTCCCAAATGTCTCTCCTCAGTCCAGCGAACCCCCTAACCCCCCCTTTTTTTTTCTAGGGCGTCCTCTCAGCTCATTTGGAAATAAATCACAGAAGAAAAAAAAACAAAAAAAAAACGATCGAGTGCAGCGTATGAAAATAGAAATAGAACTAAACACATTTTTCATTAATTAAAAAATATCCTCCGGTTAGAAATTAACCCTAAATAGCCCTAAATAAATTCATTGTTTTCCCCCAGAGAATCGACACGCAAATAAGTTGTAAATCGTTTGCCAACCATGTCATTTATTTGTCCCGCGGTAAGTGAATGTTCAGGCGTTTCCCTCACATGCATGAGCAGGCCTGGACCTCTCCTAATTCCAACCTTTGTAAAGAAAAAAAAACATTGTGTATGTGTGTATATATATCTATATCTATATCTATCTATCTATATATCTATATAATTTATTTATTTATATATATATATTTATATTTATATATATTTTTTTTAAATTTAATATGTATTTATTTATTTATTTATTTATTTATTTATTTATTTATTTATTTATAGAAATATACGTATAATATATACATGTGTGTGTGTGTGTGTGTGTGTGTGTGCGTGTGTGTGTGTGTGTGTGTGTGTAGCTTGACTGTTCCAAGTTCTTCTTCAGACCTGCACCACATTTGACCTCGCGCATGTCTCATTTGCCTTTGTGTTTTTCAGAACGTTCCATGCTCAGGGGAAGGCCGTGCAGGACGTGTGGCCCATCCCGTCCCGTCTCCTATCTCGTGCTCGCTTCTCGCAGATTGCTGCATCGTGCTGCACGGCGGTGCCGCTGAAAAGGTGAGAACGTGTCGAGCGCTTGTTGAAATACTCCTTGAAGTTGCACACTCAAGTGGTTGAACGTGGAGCTTTAATGAAGTGCAAAACATGGACTTTGGTTTCTGGGGAGGGGCGGGAGGGGGGAGTCTAAGAGCCCCTCTTGCCTGCATGTGCTGCTTTGAGCGCATATTGCACCTCTCGCACAACTGTCTGCATTTCATTAAAACTTTTTTTTATTTGAACTGGACGATATTATAACTACACCTGTGGGGGCGGGGGGGGCGTGTATGTGTTCTGTTAAGTGTTTGATTAAAAGCACGTTATGGCTATTTAATCAGGGATATTGCATGCAGCGCTCGGGTCAGGTGCAGCCATTGGGCCACCAATTGACACACGGAACCACCACATCGTCTGCATTTCCCAACGCGTGTAAGGCTTTTAATTAGCAAAGGGGCCCTTTAATTAGCCCTCCGATGAATAAATGAACGAGGCAAATAATCCGCCCGAGGGCCTCATCTTTTTGACTTGTACATTATAACAAGTTATTGAACTGGCGGTGCACAATCTGAAAGCCATTTGTGCGGGGAAGGAATTCATTGGTGTCCCTCCATCAATAATGCTTGGCAGTGAACTATTGGTACGCAGGCGGGGTGAAGCGCGGGTCAGCCTGTCTCCTCGTATTAAAATGCAACAATCCCGTCCGCCGCATCCCCGTCGGGGCGTCTTTCATCCTTCACACCTTCCTCAAGCCTTTGTCATTTTTTTGAACAAGGTGAATCGCTCACCCTGGCTCATGCATTTCGCGCGCTTGCACTGTAGCTATAATCAATGCTATCGATTCCCGATTTGGGTTATACATTTACCGTTTTTAATAACCCCTCCCCAAACAGGGGCCGCATGTCCGATATGACATTTGTCATCGCAGCCTTTTCTCATTAGCTTCCCGAGTGTCAGCGAGAAAGGTTAGCGAGCGGTCACTATGCTAATAGCAGGCCAAAAGAAACGCTCGGGAACAATGCAGCCAACTTATTTTTCATCCTCGCTGTCACGTCGACCCTTTGTGCATGTTGGCGGCTGAATATTCATAAAAGCGCCACGGACACGCATTGAAAAACAACACGATGCAGCTGTTGAGTTGTTGGGATGCCGCACAAAGGCCGAGAGACCCGTATTAGTTGTCTATATGTACCCTGTAGAACCGAATTTGCGTGCACTTGAACACATCGCAAATACGTCTCTACGGGAATACATGGGCAGCTGCAACTCACCCCCAGACTCGGCCTGCTGCAAGTCAACGCGCACGCGCACGTTTCTGTTGGGCGTCCCGCGAAACGCACGTGATACCTCGCGCGGCCGGCCACGTCCAGGGATTGCCCGCCTTGCAAGCAGCTACCGTTCGACACCTCGTCGAACACGTTGCAAACAAGCGCTCGTTAAAACCCGACTGATTTACCGCTTTTATTGCGCAATAAAAGCCTCCCAACAGCCCGCACGACGAGCGCTAATAGAAATGTCACGCGCCTTTCCCACAAAGTCAAGCGCTCGCAAACGCAGCACGCTCACATCAACCTCCTCCTCTTCCTGATCATCATCAGTATTATTATTATTATTATCATTATCATTATCATTATTATTATTATTGTTATTATTATTATTATTATTATTATTATTATTATTATTATTATGGGTTAGTAGTGATGATGTTTTTGTTGTTTAGCTGTCAGATTGAAGACAGAAGAGCTGTCCAGAGAGATAAGAAAATGCGCACCATTCACATGCCAAGTTTCCATGGCGATAAAAAGCAGAGCTAATATGCTCACTGCTTCCGATAGCATCAGTATTTGGAGCTGGATGGCTTTTCCAAACGGCAGTCATGCACAAAAATCTGCTGTCTCAGCTCTAGTGGAATACCTTAGTGTTGCTTTATGTGTGTTTGCATGTCAAAATGTGTCTTTTGTTACGGATGGAGAATTAAGGCCCGTGTACTTGTTTGGTCTTGGCTCGTATGTGGCTTGCGTGAGCAAAAGCAGCTCTGTTGGCATGCTAGAGGGTGACCGTCTGTCGCTTATCATGGCAGAAAGATCTAATCCATGCCTGCATGCATAGCTGGCAGAAATATGGACGACTGTTGGGAAACAAAAACCACCATTAGTGTGTTTTTTGCTGTGCTCTGTTAAATGATAGCACTATTGGCAACTGGCAACACAAGTTAGGCTCTTTGCCATCGTGATGCTTGGAAGCCACGTGTTACTGGAGTTTTAGAATGTGATCTTTGTTTGGCTCACCAAAATGCAAGCCGTCTGGTTGGAGTTGAAAACAAGCAAATCCGGCCTCAGTGAGTGAAGCTGCAGCAGGCGGCCATTGTTGGAAATGAGCAGGCCGCTTTAACCCCAAGTTGTGCCGCACGTGCAAACGTCCATGCGCAATTTCGTAATTGTGACGTGTGATTCGAGCGTGGCTCGTCCAAATACGCCCCTTTATTCAACCTTTTATATGATCAAGACTCCTGTGATGGTTCTCCCATTTTTTCTTGTTTTTGCTAAAATAGCTTCAAACTCCTTTGACATGCTTTTTTCAAATGCATTCATCTGATTCACACATGATCTAGTTGTACGTTGCGGGCAGCATTGATTCATTTTACGCTCAGCGAGGGCATGAGAGGTCGTCTGCCCTGATAGCGTGACCTTTTGCAAACCGACAGCTACTTCTTGGCTGACGGCTATCAGTTCCTTACATGCTACTGAAATTGGAATTTTCTAAATAATCGGGGGTGAATCGTCTCTTCCTGGTCACCACAAACAATATAACCTTTGAACTATAGCAGTTTTTTTAAGTATATGTCAGAATTTCCAAATTGTGTGATTTGAAAATGGAATTGCGTTACCAAAACCGCGGATACGAAGGTGACATGTGCATGCAGTGCCGCCTCAAAAGAGATGAGGTTCTAAAATGGAAAAACATTTGTATAATGGGGCCAAGTGTTCATTAAAACAAGCTAGGTCTTATTTCTATTCTAAGCCTGTGTTACATTAGGCACAGTATAAACAGAAATGCTGTGCTTCAATTTAAGGGGAAGAAATCGTAAATTGGGTGCGCATAAAAGTGAAATAAAAACATTCGTCAAGAAACGTTTCAAAACAAAAATTTCTTAAAAATGAAATTCAAATGTATTCAATACAAGTCAGATGACTTCGGTCATGTGACCCTCAAATATTTTTTTTTTCCAATGGAACTTGTTTATTTGATGAAATGGTTGGTTGTAATATGAAATTGAAGGGGGTTATATTTTAGAAAATATTTTTTGTTTTATTTTTACCTATCGTTCTTTTTCACCCATCTAACAAAACTATTTCCCATCATGCACCGTTTTGGAGATGTTTTGTTTCCATTTTTGCAATCGCTTTCAGGGTTGCTATTGTTGTTCTTCTTGGAGGAAGAGCTCGATTGTCGCCTTGAATAATTGCGTTTGGTTGTGTGTTTGTTTTTTTTCTCCTTGGTCAGCAAAGCGAACTACTAGTTTAGTGGCCAAGATCAATGGCTTCGCTACCAAGACAAGCGGAGAGGGAGAGCAAGGGAGAGGGCTGAGCAAAAGGAGAAATTAAGCGAGGGAGAGAGCGAGAGAGCGAGCGAGCTGGAAGCGAGCGCGCCATGGCGACTGGAGGTATGCTCAACAACTCTGGTTCCTCATCCGGGCACCTGCAGCTCGGCTGCGATTGGCCATCATGGTCACGTGGTAAAAGTAACTTTACAGGGCTGCTTGCAAGTAGGAGGGCTTTATGGAGCAGAAAAACGACAAAGCTAGAAAAATTATTTTGCACTCCAGAAATTAATGATCATGAGCTCGTATTTGATGGAGTCCAACTACATTGATCCGAAGTTTCCTCCATGCGAGGAATATTCGCAAAACAACTACATTCCCGAGCACAGCCCTGAATATTACGGCCGCGCCAGGGACCCGGGCTACCAGCAGCCGCCGCCGCCGCCTCCTCCGCCGCCGCCACCACCGCAGCATCACCACCAGCACCAGCACCACCAGCAGCAGCAGGACTTGTACGCTGCGCCGCGGGCCAGCTACCAAGCGCGCCAGTACAACTGCGGAAGCATCCCCGAGCCCGACACGCCGAGGGGACACGCTGGCATTGGCCACTCGGCGCACCTGCTCGCGGGCAAGGGCCAGCCCGCTTCGTGCGAGACCCCCCAGTTGTCCATGTCCCCCGCCACCCCGCCGGCCGCAGCCTCCGCCTGCAACCAAGCCCTGCCGGAGCATCCCAACAGCGCCGCCTCGTCCAAGCAACCCGTTGTCTACCCGTGGATGAAGAAGATTCACGTCAGCACCGGTAGGCATGCAAAAAAGCTGCGCCTTTATGTCCGCCCTCGCTCTCCCCAGCCCCCTTCTCCCCTGCATCTCCGAGAGCAGGCCAGCCAGTGAGCCAGCCAGCCAGCCTTTTGAAATGGCACAATTGAGGCGGATTTACGACTCGGCGTTGGTAATTACACCCACCATAAATTTTATAGCCGAGGTATACTCAGGGCAGCCGTATCACCATGTGGCTTCTGCTCTTATGTATTGCACCATGGAAAGGGGGAGAGAGAGAGAGAGACAGCGACGGGACATATATGAATAAGAGGGGAAGGGAGCGAAAGAAAACGAACAAAAAAAGGAATCCAGCTTTTTAATCTTGCATTAATAATTGATCTTGCAAGGCTGCAGCGAGTGTCCCCACAACTTCTAAAGTTGCCTTTTCAACATCCCAAACGCGCACATAAATCTTTCAAGTCACATCCATGTTTACCCCTCCTTTATTCCGTGTTGTCCTTCCTTTCTTTCTTTCTTTGCTTCCTTCTTTCCTTGCTTGCTTCCTTCCTCCCTTCTTCCTTGTCTTCTTCTCCCCCCATGCACGCACCGTCGACCCGCCCGCCCGCCCGCCCTCGCAGTCAACTCGGGCTACAACGGGACGGAGCCCAAGCGGTCTCGGACAGCATACACCCGCCAGCAAGTCTTGGAACTGGAGAAGGAGTTCCACTATAACCGCTATTTGACTCGGAGGAGGCGCATCGAGATCGCCCACACGCTGGTCCTGTCCGAACGCCAGATCAAAATTTGGTTTCAGAACCGCAGGATGAAATGGAAAAAGGACCACCGGCTGCCCAACACCAAAGTGCGCTCGTCGTCTTCGTCGTCGTCGTCGTCCGGCTCCAGCGCTGCGTCCGCGGCCGTGCTTCCTTCCTCGGCCACCGGCGCCGCAGCGGCCTCCGATGAACTGAGCGCGGCGGCGCAGCACGGCGACGACATGACCAGGTTATAAAAAAACGCACACGGACGACGCAGATCATGCAAGGAAAAAAACAAAACAGAAGAGAACTGCGTATTTATAGATGATGGTCTATTTTGTTTTGTTTTTTTTTCGTAGCCATCGTGTGCGGTTTCCTCCAAGTCCAGCGTTATATAAAATGCATGTTATATAGCATGGATTCCTGCGAATACCGATGCAGTCTTTTTTATACGTGATACAGGGTTTCGTTTATTTGAACGCGTTTCAAATGCTCTTTGAATATGTTTCGAAAGAAGGCCGAGCAAAAAATGGCGATACATTGACTACAAATATTATTGTGGGCCCTTCTTTTGCCCTTTGCAGGTGAAATGCACAATCTATTTATTTCAGACAACACCGGAAAAATATCAATATAATTATTTTTGGTATTAGGGGAGAATTAAAAAAAAAAAAAAAAAAGCTGAAACACACTTTTCATCTTGAACATGTATGTTTAGGATAAAAAAAACATGTGACAATTACCTCGTGTATTTCAGAAATAATTATTTATTTATTTAATTATTTATTTAATTATTTATTTATTGTTTACAGTTTGGTTTCGTGGTGTTGGTGTTGTGTTTAGGACCTTCAAAAAATTATTGTGAAATGCAATAAACGGATTTAGTGTACCTGTGCTAATCATATTGATCAATAAAACAGTGAGTGTCTTCTAGTTTTCGATACGTTTGCTGACTCGTTGGCTTATTGTAGGCGCAATCTTCCATTTTGAACCAAACCACTATCACCGTGGGCGTGTTTGTGTGTGTGTGTCTGTGTTTTATCTCTCTCAACCCTGCAGCGATCGCTGTGCATTTTATTGCATGTGTGTGTGTGTGTGTGTTGAACAGCAAACTGCTAGCGTTTCGGTATAGTGGACATTTGCAAAGTGTTGGGGGGGGGGATAGACAATGTTTTGGAAACTCGTCCATTTGCTTTCGTACGCGTTCAATTGCTTTTTGACGTGCACACACCATCCAGCAAGTTGTGTGTAAAATCAAGTGCATGAATGAAATCGTTGTGTGCACCATGCATTGTTATTAAGGGAGAACAGCAGCCCCACGTGATCAGCATGGCCCGCAGGAGTTGTATTTTTTTCCGCCCTTGTTTTTTCAAAGCAAAACCATTCCAAATATTTACCAGGACTTTTAGATTCTCCCTTATTTGCGTTTTAGCTCAAATGGATCCAAACACCGAAAAAAAGAAATCAATGCAGACGAATTTGATAAATTACTAAATTTGTGACATGAATAGGCTAGTATAAATCGCTTTTCCTCTCGGGAAAGGGAGGGGGGCATCGTGGATTCACAAAAGGCTCTTCACCGTCATTCTCACGGCACATGCAGCTTTTTTTGATGTGCAAAAAAAAAAAAAAAAAGAGTTGGATTTTGCAAAATGTGTGTTTTGAATAGGGTGGATTTGCTCAATTTGGAGCAAAAGCGCGAGCGAGCTAGCGCATCTGCAGGCAGGCATGCGGGGATGGAGGGATGGAGGGAGGTCGCTTGTCCGCAGAATAGCGATGAGACGCGTCTGAAAAATGAGCGGAGGAGCCTTTATGTTGGCCGACACGTTGGAGAAATGGTTGTGCTGTATACAGGCGGGCCACATGCGCTCAGCATGCAGCAGAGCCCTCCGAGTTCTCTCCTTGTCCTCGCCTCCGTGTCACCACGCTGAAAAGCGACTTGATGGAAGTTTTTTTTTTTGCATTGGAGAAGCCCGAGTTCACACCGAGGACACATTTTATGTCCCATTAGGTTTATTTCAAGCTGGATGGGCGAGCCACCCCCCGCGCCCACCCGTGAACAGTCCGGCCGCTCCCCTTGGCTTTCTCTCGTTCGTTTGCGGGCGGGCGGGCTCTGTGCCCGTCTGTTAAAGTCAACCCCAACCTAAATACAGAATAATCAATTCAAAATAATGGCAGTAAAATATGATGAGCGCTGCAGGTCAAAGGCACTTGCGGGTTCGGGTTAGGGTAACCCAAGGGTTAACCCTAACCCTAACCTGCTCCACATCTTGCTCCGCTCCCTGACCTGCAGCGCTCATCACAATTTACTGCCATTATTTTGAATGGATTATTCCGTGTTCTGCATACCGGAAGAGAAAATCCTAAGGGGAAAGTCACAGTGGGGGAGGGGAGGGGGTCAACAATCCTAAATCACGTGGCTCGTGTGTTACTCGAGTATTTCAAAGGTGAGCCCATCCATCCTGTTCGACTTTAGCGTTTGGACAGCAACTTCCGCAAGTCCTCGCCAAGCAAGTCTACACGTGCGTGGACGCGCGCGTGCAAGGTCTTTGCAAAACAGTATAGCTAAAGGCAAAAAAAAATTGGAATGCAATTCAATAGAAATAATAATCTACTTTCAGATTGCAGATTTTTTTTTGATGATTACCGTTCGATCATATTTGCCCCCAAATTGTCAGTGTCACTTTACGCAATTACTGTGGGCACCTTCGATAAAAAATTTGTGACGTCATCGACCGCCTCGTAGCTTACCTGCACCGGTAATGAAATTTCCTCATCTGCTCGTCCTTTAAATCCTGGCCAAGCTCGAAATCTCTTTTCTGAGCGTGGCAGGTAAGGCGGCAGCCACGCATACACGCACTGAGTGTGGACGTGCAACTCGTCTCAACTTCACTCTTTCACATTCCTGAGTGCTTAGTCAGCTCCACAGGTTTGGTTTTCTTTTGTTTTTAATGCGTGTGTCTTCTCGTGACTGCTGAACCACTGTGGATTTTTTTCTGTTCCAATTGCACCATGGCACACTCGCACTGATTTATATTTGCCCCCGGCCTCGGCAACAATATTGACACCAATGGTTATCGAAATGTTTGAATGCGAGCTAGAATCGTAAAAGTAGTCCAAATCTCGCTGCCTAGCTGGCTGGGTGACGTTTTTACGGGCGCACAAAAATAAGGCGGCGCTCTCAGGTGAGCCCCTCCCCGGTGCAGCAACTTTGCGCAAGCTAGGTGATGAAAAGTGCATCATTGTTCTTGTGTGCAGCGGCGACAGCTGTGAAAAGGCTGAGAGTTGAAACAAAGGTCAGAACGGCCGCTAACTTGCGCATGCGCACCAGGCAGCATAGAGGCGTAAATCTCCTTGCCCGGGTAGCAGATGCACCGCGTCCATTTTCGGCTAGCTCACTTCATTTGCATAAAACACGCATTTAGCACCCAAAACAGCGGCCAATTGATTTGCAAGTGATTTGGCGCGACGCTCAAATTTCCCAAATGTACTTAAACGACGCCTCGCATAACAATGACCGAAGTCCACTTGAATCAAATATTCTGTCGGGACGCTCCGTTTAACGAGTCCGCTAAAAATAAACAATAAGAGTAACACAAATGTGTAATTTACAAATGTATTAAAATATTTTTATTGACACTGTCATAGAGGTGCATATTTATTAAACTGCTTATGCTTCAGGTTTGAGTTGATTGCACTGAAAACCTTTGCTACAATTTTGACTGTCACTATCGAATATTTTTAGAATCAATTTAATTATTCCATCGATCAAGCAAATAATTGGATACAATTTTATTCGTATTAAAGGGTATTTACAATCCCTTTCCCTCTGAGTACTGTTCATCTCATTTCAAAAATGTCAGAGAATTATTGCTTTTGAGCCTGAAATTTGAACAATGTTGATTTTTTTATAAATGTCTATAAATGACTCGATTATTAAAATACGAGGCAAGTAATTTGATTTTGATTTGTTGTTGATTAATCAAATAATTTGACACCTTTAATTATAGGGCGAGCAACATAATTTAAACAAAAAGAATCATTAAAAAAGAATCCTTAAGCTAAAAAAAGTAGTTTCATATTTTAGGCTTTGCATCGTAATGTGATTAAATTTTTTCTCAGTCTAAGTCCAACGTTACTCAAGTTGCTTTGGTGGGCTCTTTTAATCCGTTTTTGCTTTCAACGTAAATGACCACAATATTGGGAACATCCAATGTTGCACTTAGATCAATAATAATGTAATAATTGTCATTGATGCCATAGTCCCCTTTTGTGATTTTCTTTTTTTTTTTAATGGCAATGTGCGTGCGCGTATGTTAGCATATCACAACATAATAGCATATTTGAAAATCCTGATTGCTTCTTCGTGCTGATTTTTGTAAGCCTGCACATTCATTGCACGTACAATGGCCATGCCTACGTCAGCCCCAAATGAAAAGCGCGTGCTTGTGCGCGTGCTTGCATGCAAAAGTCTAGAGCCGTATACTGGTCCAGCATGCGTGTGCGTATTTGCCTTGTGCCTTGTTTTGGGCTCACTTGTGAAGTGTGGTGAGCAAACTGCAGTCCTTTCATTTGGCGCTGCATTGTTTACAGCAATATAGGGCACCGGAACCATCCATCTTCCCTGCGTGCCAGGACAGCGCCATTTATATGCAGCGTTTGAACCGGCAGCATCCTCTCTGCCCATTAACGCCCCCCCCCCCCGTCTCATCTTATCTGGCCAGACTACCTGCGCATGCACGCGCACACACCGCAAAACAACATTTGTTTTGTTTTCTAATTTATTTATTTGACAGATCATTTACCCACTACGCATCATTTTCAAGATTTGATATGCAAATAAAGTAGCTGCGTTTTCTCGAAATTCTTATTTAAGCCTTTACTGAAAATTTCTTGATTGTTGTCAGCAGGCGCGTGAAGGAAAAAAAAATAAAAGGCAGGGGGAGGGGGAAGAGTAGTAAACGAAGAGGGTGACACCCAGAGCGACCGGCGGGGCTTGTGTGTGTGCGTGTGTGTGTGTGTGCGTGTGTGTGTGTGCACGTGCGTGTGCGCGAGGAAGAAAAATGATTTATTAGGACTTGGGCGGTTCAAGCAGAGTTCAGGGAGAATAGTTGTGCAGGCGCAGCAGCGACATGATGGCCAACTTGCTGAGCTTGTGTATCAGACGAGCTTGCTTACAATGCAGGGCGCGTGCGAGATGGAAGGAAACGCTTTGCCATGTATGGCCTAAAACAACTCGTGATGCTTTCTCTTAATTTGTCAAATTTAGCTTTTGTTGGAAATGTAATGAATAAATTCAGATTTTTTAAATTTTATTTCATGTAGCTCCGCCAACATAATGTAGATAATATTGTACAATAACTAAAAGTCATTCAAATAATCTGATTTCATAATGTGTTATATATCCAAAATAATGAAGAGGACATTAGGTGTAAAATTACTGAATTGTGCACAATAAAAAATATGCTTTTGTTAATTATTTCAAATAAATTATTTGTTTATTGTAAATAAATGAAAAATAATCACACACAATTTAACCTTTGGAAAAAAACAAAAGATGTTAGTGAAGCTAAGAGGTTCAGGTGAAAGTGAGATGAAGATGAGGAATCGAGTACAGCCGACCCGTCATTGCAGGCGAAAGGCGCGTAACCACGTGTATGCGCGCACATCGTTCATGCAGGTTAAACAACCAAACAAAAAATAAACATTTAATTCACTTTGCAATGACTCTGGCAATTATATACGACGACATAAAAAAATATCAATGCAATTGAGCAATCAGAAGGCTTCACGTGAGCCACATCCAGGCACGCGGGGAAATAGGTTGCTTTATGCAAGTGTTGATTGTCTCTACATGCGCTGACAGTCAAGCGCTCCCGGAAAAGCCCACCAAAGCAAGAAATGCAAATATTTGTGTCGGTGAGCAAATAAAATAAAATTTGAGGCTGCTCTTAAGAATTTCTATTTGCAATTCTATTTGTAATTCAAATAGATACGTAATTTGACAATCACATGTTTTTCCTTTGAAATATAACAATAAAAAAATGTTTATTAAAGGAAATACTGTGGCACCCTTCAGTAAATAGCCTGAAATGGAAATCCTGACGAATTAAAAAACAAAACGAAAAATGAAACCATAAACCTACCTTTATGAACCTAACCCTAACCCTAACCCTAACCACCTAACCCTAACCCTAACCCTATCTACCCTAACCCTAACCCTACCTACCCTAACCCTAACCCTAACCGTAACCTATTCATTTTTAATAAATACAACACACCGTCCGAAACAAGCTTTTTTTTTTTTTTTTTTTTTTTTTTTTTTTCAAAATATCCTGCAGATGATCAAAGACTGTTGCTTCTGCTCTTAGATGACGACATGTGGAAAAAGTTGCCCAGAAGCTTCAAGTTGACGGCGCTTGATTTTGGTCATCTGCCATTGGACGGCTCACGATCACGTGACCAAGGCTGCTTTCGGCTTGGTAAATAGTGTTCCGATTTTCCACATGACTATTCCAAATGTGTAATTTCTACTTTCATTTTGGCCACGTAGACATCCTTTTGAAGCAGCTTGAATTTATTTCTTGTTATTTATTTTGTGGATGTCTTTCCTGTCCTTATGACCTGATCTTTATTTTTAACCAGTTGCAGTTTGAAGCTTGAGGTGCTCGCTGGACTCTGCAGGCTGAGGTACAGCTGAAGACCAGCAAAGGGTCCCCAATTGCAAGAATCCGCAGATAAGCACACGGGGCCATCGGGTAAATATTTATTTGCTCATATAGCCAACACAACACCTATCAAGAACAAATATTGAGCATCAAGATTTATTGTTTCAAGGGTTAGGGTTAGTGAACGAATTACTTCCTAAAGTGATTCGTTCTTTTTTCAGTTCATATGACTTCAACCAGTAGGTGACGGTAATGCGCATTTAAGCTGGTGCCACCACGCCGTAAATCAAAACGAAGAAGAAAATGAGGTAACTTCCTGTTCACGAACGAGTCGTGAATTGCATTTCCCGTTCACCAACTGAACGGAGTGAACGAGTCAGTGAGTGAGTGATTTGCATTTCCAGTTCATCGCGTGAACGGATCAGTGAGGGAACGAATCCTGACTTTCCCGTTCGCGAACGAGTTAATGGGTGAACTGCCTTCCCGTGCATCAACGGATCAGTCAGTGAATGTGTTGCGTCTCCTGACGTGAACTATGTAAGCCAGAATGTCGATTTACGATTTGCCAAGGAAAGAAAGAACCACTCAACTGAAACACCACTTCTTTTATGGACGTTTTCTCCAAGCTAACGGCTAACTTTATTGCATGAAGGGATGCGCCGTTATGCAACAACGAGGAGATTATGCTTCTCTTTGGATAATCTTGATTTTATCACACTTGTAGTACTTTTTAAATAACGTGTATGCATATATATACGCCTAAATATTGTTATCCAATATATCTACTGCGATTTCACATTGGATTGCTGGTTTGAAATTTACTTTTATTATTTTAATAAACATTTATGTTAAAACTTGTCTGGTGTTTTATTCCTTGTTTTTATATTCGCCAATTAAAACATAAAAATCAGACATTTGGTTTACTGCTTTAAATGACAACATGTGAAGGTACACCTCATGGACACTTCAACAGGTACACTACATGAGGTAAAAAAAAAAAGAAAGAATAAATAAATAAAGGGTTAATTGCACAATAAAATCAGATTCAACCATTTTCCTCACACCTGGGATCGAACCAAGATCTTTGCCGAGCAAGAGCCTGTGTCACTAACCAGTCGGCTGTTTCGACTTGCAAGGCTACAGTTGTAGGCACTGTTTTGTACTAGTGATGTGCATCACAGGCCAATAGGGAAAAAGCTCAAGTGAAAGTGAAAAGTACCACACCCGCCCTCACCCCCACCTCCTGATTGGCTGTTTGAGCTGTGATGTCACTTGGACATTCCATTAGGTACACCGCCATTTTCAAGTGTACCTAATAACAGGCCACTTTATTAGGGAAATATGGTCAAAGGTCACAGTTGTCAAGCTCTAGTCCTCGGGGCCGCGTTCCAACATGTTTTCCAAGTGACCCTCGTTAAGCGCACCTGCGTGAAAAGTTTTAGCTTCTTTCACGTTCTGCAGGAGCTAAAACTTTTCACGCAGGTGCGCTTAACGAGGGAATCACACGGACACTCCATTAGGTACACCGCCATTTTCAAGTGTACCTAATAAGAGGCCACTTTATTAGGGAAATATCATGGTCAAAGGTCACAGGTCTCAAGCTCTAGTCCTCGGGCCACGTTCCAACATGTTTTCCAAGTGAACCTCGTTAAGCGCACCTGCGTGAAAAGTTTTTGGTCACTTTCACGTTCGGAAGGAGCTAAAACTTTTCACGCAGGTGCACTTAACGAGAGAATCACATGGACACTCCATTAGGTACACCGCTATTTTCAAGTGTACCAAATAACAGGCCACTTTATTAGGGAAATACACGAGGTAAATCTTGGAAAACATGTTGGAATGCGGCCCGAGGACTAGAGCTTGACACATGTGACCTTTGACCATAATATTTCCCTAATAAAGTGGCCTGTTATGAGGTACACTTGAAAATGGCGGTGTACCTAATGGAGTGTCCGTGTGAGTCCCTCGTTAAGCGCAGGTGCGTGAAAAGTTTTAGCTCCTTCCGAACGTGAAAGTGACCAAAAACTTTTCACGCACCTGCGCTTAACGAGGGTCACTTGGAAAACATGTTGGAACGCGGCCCCGAGGACTAGAGCTTGACACTTGTGACCTTTGACCATGATATTTCCCTAATAAAGTGGCCTGTTATGAGGTACACTTGAAAATGGCGGTGTACCTAATGGAGTGTCCATGTGATTATCTCGTTAAGCGCAGGTGCGTGAAAACTTTTAGCTCCTTTTGAACGTGAAAGAAGCTAAAACTTTTCACGCACCTGCGCTTAACGAGGGTCACTTGGAAAACATGTTGGAACGTGGCCCAAAGGACTAGAGCTTGACACCTATGACTTTTGACCATATTTCCCTAATAAAGTGGCCTGTTATTAGGTACACTTGAAAATGGCGGTGTACCTAATGGAGTGTCCAAGTGACGTCACAGCTCAGTGAGGGCAGGTGTGGCACTTTTCACTTTCACTTGAGCTTTTTCCCTATTGGCCTGTGATGCACATCACTAGTACAAAAGAGTACATACGTACGACAAAATTCTGTCATGATGGAACAGCCAACTGGTTAGTGACTTGGGCTCTTATTCACTAAGGTCTTGGTTCGATCCCAGAAGTGAGACAATACTTTTATTGTGCAATTAACCCTTTATATATTTATACTTTTTTTTTTTACCTCGTGTAGTGTACCTACACATGTTGTCATATAAAGCAGTTAACCAAATGTCTGATTTTTATGTTTAAATTGGCAAATATAAAAACAAGGAATAAAACACCAGACAAGTTTTAACATAAATGTTTATTAAAATAATAATAAAAGTACATTTCAAACCAGCAATCCAATGTGAAATTGCAGTAGATATATTGGATAACAATATCTAGGCGTATATATGCATACACGTTATTTAAAAACTACTACAAGTGTTATAAAATCAAGATTACCCAAAGAGAAGCATAATCTCCCCGTTGTCGCATAACGGCGCATCCCTTCATGCAATAAAGTTAGCCGTTAGCTTGGAGAAAACGTGCATAAAAGAAGAGTGGTGTTTCAGTGAGTGGTTCTTTCTTTCCTTGGCAAATCGTAAATCTACATTCTGGCTTACAAAGTTCACGCCAGGAGACGCAACACATTCAGTGACTGATCCGTTGATGCACGGGAAGGCAG
This sequence comes from Syngnathus floridae, assembly GCF_059516105.1. NCBI lineage: Eukaryota > Metazoa > Chordata > Actinopteri > Syngnathiformes > Syngnathidae > Syngnathus > Syngnathus floridae. Next base: position 7,160,657 of record NC_142414.1, on the reverse strand, counting down.
TTCACCCATTAACTAGTTCGCGAACGGGAAAGTCAGGATTCGTTCAATGTGCATTCACGGCACCTACTGGTTGAAGTCATAAGAACTGAAAACAGAACAAATCACTTTAGGAAGTAATTCATTCACACTCGTTCACTGAAAACAAAATGGTTCTTTTGAACGAATCGTTCACTCACGAGCCAACACTAACAGCAACACACACATAAACTGAGTATATGCCGATGTCACAACATGAAATCTCAAGATTCTCCGATTTACCACACACGCACGATTAGCAAGTGGCTGACCAGGCTTTGCGCTAACTGACCTGTGGTTTGGCGATCCTGTTTACAATGCCGCGACACACTGGTTGTGAAACACTGAATTAGATTGTGTGTTTGCGCAGGTGTGCACAACGCAACACCTATCAAGGACAAATATCTAACTGGAGACGTGATTGTGTTCACAATGAACCGCTGGCATTCAAACATTTGTCAAAACCCAATGCTCCGTCACTTTGTCACTGACATTTTAAGCCCAAAACAGAAATGGTCGTCAAGATGCGGACCATGTTTGACTGCTGCACTATAGAGCTAGCTTGGATGCTAACAAACGAGTCGCAGATGCTGCAGGAAAAAAGTTTGAGCTCTTTTTAATGTGCCAATTTTGAACGTCGCTCGGGCCTTATTATGGCTTTCATCATACACGTCCAACGGCGCTGATTTTCCACGGCTGTCCCAAGGTAGCGTTTAAATGACTGGGACGGAGACGTAGCGGGTCTGCTAGTGCGTGTGGCCGAGATTAATGTGGTCTGTCAGGCGGCCTCAGATGTTTCCTCACACTCTTGCTTGGGGAGGCAACTGATTCAGGTGCGGTCTTTCTTGACGGACTCATCATATGTTTCAGAGACGGGCTGCGAGATCGTCTTCCCGGCGAGTGGAGGGTGACCTTCACCGGTTTGAGAAGGAATTCCGCTGAGATGACTTGCGTCACCCCGGACGGGCCTCAAGGAGCACCAGGTTGAGATTTGCTTCCAGAACAAGAGAGCGCGGACTCTCAGCTCAGCTCGTCTCCCTGCGGAGGATAAACAATACATGACTGTAGGGAACATCAAAATGTGTTGCTGCTCAAAAATTGCTGAAAGAGATGACTTTCCCATCATGTGTTCACATTAGCATTAAGATAGCAGTCTAAGGGCATCTACTATGTGCTTGCTGGAAATGTCATTTTCAAATCAAAGCAAAAACAAAAAACATTTGGAAGGCAGGCTCGTCCCACCAGGTCTCGCGGCGGCCCAGATGATCATCAGTGCATTCCAAAACAGCCCCAGGGCCCATTAGCCGCCATCTTCATTGCAATCATACATTTGGTAGCGCTCATTAGCTTAGCTCACCTCAAATCCCACAGCAGCACACAAGTGCGCCTCCCAACACAGCATGTCCAAAATTCAAAACGTTTTTTTGTGGCTTATTGTTGCATGTTTTAAAAGTCTTTTCTGCTGTAAAAAGTAACGCTGAGAAATAAGCAGGATTGAATGATGTTTTTTCAAACCAAACAATGCTTTGATACAGTCATTCTGCCCGTGCTGAATAAATGCAAGCTTTGCTCGGAACGACTCCTGCTTCAATGGTCGTTTATTTTACACTGAACAATTCCGAGGCTGCAAAAGTCGAAGCGAAGTCAGACTGAAGGCGGCTCCCTATTGTGCATTCATGTCGAAGTCATCTTTCCACTCAAAGCGTCTCCCTGGCCAGGCCGGGCCGGTCCACCCCTCTCCGAGTTCCCCACCATTAATCACCGGGGCCTTTGGAACGCTCTGAGCACGAGTTCTAAACCCAGTGGGGCAGCGTGACAGGAAGCCAAATTGAGGGGTTGCGATGCGAGGCAGAGCGGGCTGGCCGGGTGTCATGTTAGCGTCACAGCTTGTGAAACTAGGGGGGATTCGGATTTTGGGGATCCATCGGGAAAATCTGTTAAAACCCTTAAAGAGCCAAAACCTGCACATGGGTCATGATATACACGCTTATGGATCCAAAAGAGAGACGCCAACCCCTTGTGGTGTCAGGCCGACAGTCATGCTGGAAAAAATGAGTAAAATTCCCCTCACCAGGCTCTTTCCATGTGGTAACCCTCCGTACAGTCAGCAGCCGCTATTCCTCTCGAACCTTCTTTGTGTCGTCTACCTGTCTTGTCCGCATCCGTGCAGCACACCGCCCCCTGGAGGCAAAAGCACACGCAACAAAATCCCAGCCTTATTTACTCGGCACATATTGGTGGACGCCAGCCGGCAGGGGTGCCCTGGAAATTATGCATGACCTGCCCGGGGAAAGAGGGAGTTGTTGAAACTTCCAAATATGTCTGCTTGCTAAAGATGGGGGTGGGGGGAGAGGAAGACAGTGCTGGATTCCCGACATTCTTGGATGTGTCTGCTGATTTATGACGCCACTGCTGCTCGGGGCTCGCTCAGCACGCATTCTCCTGCAACAAGCAAACAGCGGACGGCGTCCAAACACGGCAGCGCTTGCGACAAGGCCGACCTCCACACACACACACACACAAACACACACATAAAATCTGCCTAAAAGAGCCACACAAATGAAATTGGTGTCCATGTTGAAAAGATGGCAAATTTCTAGTTCGCAATGGTGGAAATTTTGCAATGAGCCTTTTTCACCATTTCAGTTTTGCTCATGTTTGAGGGTATGGCTAAAACACATGCCCCTCCCCCATAATGACAAAAACCTGGAGTGATTTAAGCCTTTAGAGCGCCTCGTCGTCAACCACAAGCGTGCGTACCTCATCCTAGAAAAACATAATGTGACTTTCAACTCTAAATGTTTTGCTCCAAGCAAACATTTCCGGCATGATTCAATCTCTCCCTTATTAGACGATTGTCGCTCTTCATCTGGTCGCTTGTTTCCTTTACAAGGCCATCACTATTCACGGCATTGTCATCAAGTACTCGCAAGGGATCTCTCAGCACTGCAGCCTCAGTTTAGCGCAGAAGCTATAATGGTGATCGATTTGGACCATCTCGCCTTCACCAAAGTGCAACAAGTAAGAAATCACCTGCGGCGGGGGGAACTTAGACGGCGCTAATGGCGCAGATAAAGTTCATTACGTCAGACGGGAGGTTCCCAGGCTGGAGAGATGCCCTCGGCTCCTCATTCCACTCAGGCGGAGCAGCTCTCGCACTATTTCAAAGTCAAGTTCAAAACATGCAAAATGACCCTCGACCTGCCAGCTCTGAGCCAAATATACTCGCCAAGATTTCTTAGCGGGAGGAAATCTGGCAAATTTGACTTCCTCCATCTTAGGCAGCGGTTACGCTTGCTCGAGATCAATGACATTTGTGCTCACTTTTAAGGAACGGCGGCGACGAGAGCTTCTTTTTCTTTTCCCTTTTGCCTCGGCGGAAGTCGCTTTAATGAATGAACTTGCAATCACAACAATCATCTGGCTAAATGTCACGCGCTGAGCCGTATCGATCACTCGTTCGGCAGTCAATGGCTTCATCGCACGAGGGGAAAATAAGCATGAGCTCACATTTTAAGAGAAATTTCTTTTGCAAAGCCGCCAAATAAATAAAAATGAACGCCATGGGAAATTATTATGAAATGACACATATTTGCAAGGGAGCAATTAGAACAGTTCTTGGTATCAAAACAAATATCGTTTAGTCGTTTGGAAGAACTGGAAAGCAAAGGGGTAAATATGCACAAATAATCAAAGAAGGACGCTTAGTAAAGTCCTATTTGAAGTGAAAGGCTGCAGCTAATGAATCGACTCATTATCCAGCAGCACATTAGCTTTGCATCCCCAGCGGATCCCGACCCGGCTGCTGTGCACACTGAGCGTGCAGCAAAACAAACAAAAGCTCTCCTTCTCTTTCCCTGCGGCGAGAAACAACACGCGCACGCTGCAATGATGAACACTTGCTCCCGTTTCTTGTTGAACCCTGCTCATTTCCCACAGTCGCAACCCCGGAAACGGGCAGCGGCTCGGGGGGAAGATGACTGATGGCCGCCTGTCATCATGTTTGGGAGGGCGCCCGCCCGTTCCGAGGAAGGAAATATGTGCAAAGATGGCCGCTTGCCTCGAGACCGGCCCGGCCTCAGTTTTTGCGCGTACACGCTGCATTGACGCGCACAGCTTAGGAAATTCAACAGCTAGGAGAGAGAAACTTCCAACAAGTCTTCAATACTCGCCTGTTGCACAGTCAGCTTGGACAGGGTCTCATTAGGCCAAAAAATTTCTACCTCTTTCCACCCCGATGGATTTTGTAATGGGAGATGCACAAACAAACGAGAGCAATGAGACGAGCCCCGCTGGAATCTGCGACCCAAGTGATGATGAGCACGAGACAAAATAAAATTGGATTTTGCATGGAATCCAAATGAGCGCCCCTTCTAGTTTGGTCGTCGCAGGATGGCGCTTTCCGTCACGCGCGCTTGCGTGTGTGTGGGCTCTGCACACCATCACTATTTTTCACAAATGTCAATATTTGAAAATGCCTGACACGCTCCATCAATCACACAGGGTCACCTCTCTTCTTGTGCGCCGATCAACGGGCATGCACACTTGACTATCCGGTGGCGTTTCTCTCAATTTGCGCTATCCCTCCCCTCCCCGTCCCTGCAACCCGTTGCTGCGTTCCACTGACGGATTTTGCTTGTCCGAAGCTGGAAGCGCGTGAGCAGCTCTTGACCTCATCATTAAAAAAAAAAAAAAACCATAAATAAAACGAAAGTGCTTTAAGTAACTGTTATGCTGCTTGGTTTTTACATTACAGTGATCCCTCGCTACTTCACGTTTCGTTTATCGCGGCTTCACTACATCGCGGATTTTTTGTCCAAATCAAAAAAAAAATTAAAAGTCAAAATAAAACTTCTAAATTGAGGAAACATGTGTCTAACCTCTAGGACAATATAGTATTGCTCCAAATGTTCGTTTACATTCCTTTAGAAGTCCGTTTTCGCGTGTTAGCACGATCGCGAATTAGCATCTTTCCGCTAACTTGTAAGCCTGCCCAGTACTTCTTGTTGGTGACCGTACTTCGCAGATTTCACTTATCGCGGTAGGTTTTTGGAACCAATTATCCGCGATAAACGAGGGATTACTGTATTACATTACTTTGTTGCTTTAAAATGAGAAGATAAGGCTGAAGAACTCATGCACTCATTTCGGGGGAGCCCCAACAGGAGTACAAAGACTTCATTTCTCATCACACCAATTGTTGCCGGGTCCCTCCAGCTGATTGCAAGTAGTGGGGGCACTCAAGCTGTCCTGTAGGAAGATTTTCACTTAAACATCCCCTCGCCCCCACCCACCCTCAATTTAAATGCGTCATTACAGAAAGGTGCACTTCAAATATGCAAATCAAACATCTGGCGCTTACGCCACAAACATGGATTGCTCTTGTTGTCCTACATCATAAAAAAAAGAGGGGGGGGCTACCTTTGAAATGTGATTGGGATGCATCCCGCAGGCCCCCTTGGCGCATTTTATTTTCGCAATTGTTTGCATAAAAGGGACTAGCGATTGCTTCCACCTGTTTTTCTCTCCTCTCCTCTTTGCAGCCCATCCCCCCCCTCATCCCCCCTCCTCTTCTCTCCACCCTCTGCTGAAAGCCATTACAGAAATACAATTTCTAATACCTCCGCACAGGCCTTCGATCGACTGCAAACAAATTTATATTCAGGCGGTAAACAGAGCGCTGCGGAGATTTATTTATCGAGTGTGCGGGAGAGAAACAAGCGAGCGCGTGAACCCTGAGTAACCTCGGAGCTGACGTGAAGACGGATGGGCGCCCCATGCAAATGCATCTATTGCGCTCGCTCGCTCACTCGCTCGCTCACATCTCGGCCTGTGGAATCCCATTAAGTCCCACGGCTGAGGCCATATTTCCAGGCTCACGGGACACACTTAGTTAGCAAGGTGTTCATTACCACTGGAAGCATTTTTGCAATTGCTAAGGAGCTCAAGGCCACAGAAGAAATGGTAGTCCAAGAAAACATCTCATTTCGCAAAAAGCTGTCACGAAATTGACGCTTGGTGATGAGCCATTAGACATTCATAACACAAACATGAAAAGCGCTGAAAACATTTTTGTTAGACACAACGTACAGCGCACCACGTGTAGGTGTGTGATTTTATTGATCATTCATTTCATTTCAATATATTGTGTTTTATACCCGAACGGAACGTTTGGGGTTTTTATTATAGGAGCACATTGACCCCCCCATAATCAAAATATGAGGTACACAGGGGGGAAAATGAAGGGCTGCACAATGTCAAATTCATCGCTAGCATTTTTTTTTCTTGCGCACATTTTGACATCAACATAGTTAAGTTACACAGCTTAAAGGTCAAATTGGTGTTAATCAATAAAAGTGCGTTTCCTGCATGACAGCGCAATTTGCACTTTATGAAGTTGGTCTCCCGGGGAAATAATGAATAAAAATGAAAAAACAGAATTTCCAGCCTAATTTGCCTCAAGTGTCTCCTCGCAAAACAAGCCAGACTCATTATTGTCTCCTCACACGAGGTTTATGGGGGACAAAGAAAGTTTCTTTGTCATTGTTTAGAAGAATTACAGGAAAGCCGACCATTGTCCAAGGCCCGCCTCTTTTTATACGCTCAAGCAGACCAGAGCGGGCATACTTGCATGGGCATTATTGCCAACAACTGCATTACCTGGAGCACAGCTTTGATTATTATTATTACTATTATTATTATTATTGTTAATACTTTTATTATTGTTTTTTAAATGAAGATGATTATTATTATTATTATTATTATTATTATTATTATCATAGAGCAAATTTTTAGTCGCACTGTGTCAAATTTTAGGGGTGACCATTTATGGGCAGTCTGGAGCCCTGCATTAAGATGGCAGTTTTTTTATTTATTTAATAAAAAGAAATAAAAATTTTAAAAAAGCAATTGAACAAAACATGCATCTCTATTCCAGTTGCAGTTTTTGAAATGACACTGCTGTGTATGGAAATAAATTAACTTGCCTCAGAAAGAATTTAACTGAGATATTATAGAGTCAGCCTTGATATAAAAATAAAACCTTAAAGTTTATGTGGTCATAAAACTCTTGTGTGAAAAATTTATATTCTTTGGCTTTTCAAGTTAGCATAAGCATGGCTTTAGTGTTTTTATGTAACTGTTAGTTTTTGTGTGTGTCTGTGTGTGATCTTTTAACCGAGAACCAAAGTCCAGTAAAGGATTATTTTGATTCTGCTCCTACTTTGTTCGTTTGTGCTCAAAATAAAAACCCGGCGCTTGCGCAATGCAGGCCCGGAGGACAAACTCGTCCACTTGCAACTTCTTGATCTCTGTTTGTGTATTTGTTGGGGACTAATTAGAAATCTGCTGCTGCTGAACTCCTAACTGCGTGTAAATAGCAGCTGTCATGACCTCTGAACCCATTAAGTGTGCCTTTCACATGACCCGCGCAAGCAAACTGTAGAGCCTGCAGGCGCCCATTTACATAAACCATTAGTTGCATCAACGCCGCTTGTATCATGCAAATGAAAGTCGGCATTGTTGTCGTGAAAAATCATCTTGCTATTTGGGTCTCTAAAAAAGGGAGACGGGGTGGGGGCTGGGGGGTGAGGGCAAGAAGGCCCCACGAGTTGCTTGGCCCTGCTGGAGTTTCTCCAAGTTTCCAGCAGCTTCATGATTTTTGCATGCTGATGTTGATGACACACATGTCCAGCCATTGGCGAGTGTGTGTGTGTGTGGGGGGGGGGGGGGGGGGGGGGCACGCCATGCATCCATCCATCCATCCAACCTCGGAGAAAATGTCTCCTTCCCTCGGCCACGCGTGACTGCGCGCGCGAGAGGCCGGCCACGAGGTGAAGCACCGTCCAATGATGATGCAGGTCACAACGGATAACGACTTCCTATCTGGAGGGGAGTTTGCACTGGCTGCAGCCCAGCCAGAGGGGTCATGGAGCGGCTCCACTCGCCCCGAGCTCTGCATGGTGCGTGGAAAGGCGGACGCACTCGCTCGGCACCCTCCTCCGTTCTTCGCAACTTCGGCGCGCGCCGCCTCCTCTCCTCAGCCGCGCAATACTCTCGGGGGGAGCTCCACACATGGCTGGCTGCCGGTCCCCACGACCGCAGCGACGTTGCCCGTCCGTGGGAAGTTTGCGCATGAAGGAGAACTGGAGCGCGGAGAGGAACGTTAACGGAATCAGGAGGAAAAACTTGGGCGGGCGGGAGTGGAGCAAAGTGCGGGTAAGTCGCTGGGGCGAATGAGTGCTGATTTGCTGGCTTAAAAAAGAAAAGGCAAAAAAATAGAAAAAGCAACATGCACATTTCAAATTTGGTGTAAACTTTTCGTTGACGTGAGCAATGACGTAGATATCTGCGTCCTCGCCAGCTACACATGAAATTGTCTCAATTAAAATGTATACAATTGAAAATGTTGGTTTCTGATGCAAAACATTTTGACAACGTTAGAACTTTTAAGCTGCACAAAAATACTTTCTCCCATGCCTGTCATGAATTATATTTAGCACAAAATAATTTTTCAAATAACATTATGTTGAAACTCTTCCTTCTCTTCATTCTGCACACCTGCAGCCACAATACAAGAATTTGATTTTCTTTTTTAAAGTAAATCAGTTTTAGATCCTTATTAATTTGACATCTTTGTTATTTATAGCTTGTGTAAAATTGCAAATGATTCTAATATCAAGCTAATTCGGTTTTTTTTACTATAGCTATGGCCTAATATTAGTGGCTGCACTATTAATTAATAGTATAAATAAATATAAACAAGATATACATTTTGAATTTTTTCTGATCTGCAGATTAGGAAGGTGTACCTGATAAAGTAAGTTTCTCACTTTTCAACACACATGCTCACAAGTTTACATACATGTGGCTATTGCACGGCGCATTGCATCTTGGGTTCAGAGGAGCGAGAGGAGCATCTCGGCCTCCGTGTGAACCTGATCAATTATTTGCACTGGCTTTCATTAGCCTTTGAATAATGCATCATGCCACAGAAAGTTGAGTAAAAGTTGAGTCGGAGCGCCGGCCAGGCCGAGTATCGATTGCTCGTCTGTTTGTAATGAAAGCCTTTGTGCATTGATTTCAGTTTGCAGCACCTTTCCACTTGTCCGTGCACCTTTTGAACCTAATTGCTGTCACAGATCATCATTCTCATGAGCTATGAATCCCTGGCACAGAGCCAGAAGAAGAATGCATATTCCTTGGAAAATAACAATCATCCAAAAAAAAAATGACCGACCATGCCAGTTGGTCCTTCAGGGTGGCAAGAGGCTGCAAAGTGACGCAAGTGCAACAGCAGATGTTCCAAACCAGAGCAAACCGTACATTCACAAGGTCCTCCAAGGCCCAAGGAGCTCACGTCTCGCAGACTAAACTCAAATTGAAAGCTGGAATATGAAGACCAAGGTAGACATAAGGACAGATGTAGACTTTGCTTTCATCTCTTCCCATGATTTTTTTTGTCATTGCCAACTGTCTTGACGGAATGTGACAAGCTGTGAAGGTTCCTTGCACCTCCAAAAAGTGGGCTGACAACCTGCTTCCAAGCCGACGTCCATTTCTTCGTCGGTGCTGACTCAGCGCTTGGCTCGGGACGTGACGGGCAAGGTGACAATGCTCACGAGGGGCGCAAAAATCTTGAGCCTGCCCGAGTTCCTCGAACGTCCTCACGACCAGCACGAGGGGTCGCGTGGGGCTTTGGCGTCTCGGCAGACGTGCCGACGTAAGCGCCTCTCCTGGCCATTCTTCAATTAGGCTCTGACAGCAGCTGAATTACTGCGGGCCGGACGCCCAGATGAGCGAGGCGACGAGTATCGATCCGCCGTGGCGCGGTCGCGGCCGGTCCAGGCCCGCACGGCCGCCGCTCGGCCGCCCGTTCTGAAACTCGCCGGTCATTGCTCAAACATTTACCCGGCCGGATTCCTTTTTTGCCTTCTGGCCGGCATGGCTTCCATTATCTTTGTGGCCATTCATCAGCCGGGTCCGCCTGATTTGTTCATTGGGCGCACCTCTTGCACGCCTAACCCAGAAACCTCAGCGGGAAGAAGAACTGAGATGTTTGTCATTGGCGAGGAAGTGTTGAAATGATGCGGGAAGACGGACGGAAGGGAGCCATTTTGTGAAAAGTTCGGGACGGGGAAGGGTGGACAACATTTTCCAAAAGCATTTTCTCGGAGGTGCCCGGCACGTTATTTCACAAGGCTGAGAAGATTCATCAAGTTGTGCTCCTGCTTGCTTTCGATGACGTGAGAACGTTCCTGATGGCTACTCGCCTGCCTTGAATGAGCCCAGGAAGCCACTTAGCATCAGGAAAATCTCAAAACACAAAATGTCCAAAATAGAATAAAAGCCGTGCGTGACTCATTTTGTGGAAGGAATGTCAGCTCAACATTTCAAGTTGGGCACTTGACAAAATGATTCAAGTTTTGTGAAAATGGCCTAGCCCGCATTTTCAACTCGGTTTCTTGCATTGTCCCCCAACTTCAAGAAGTCAAAACAAGTCAGCAAACTCAGAGATTCCAAAAACACCGCTGGGAGTCTCCAGTGTGGTTCAGATAATCGATGAACGGACGGATGGATGGATCATTTCCCATGTCTGATGATCATTTTTGGTTGAACTTGAGAATGTTTTGCAGTATTTACAAATGAGCTGGATGATGTGCTTGTCTCATAAGTGTCTCTCTTGTTTTGCACTCAGGACTCGGGTGGCCGTCCACCTCACTTCCGGACTCACCTGTCCGACAGGAGCACCGAGCTACCCGAGAAAGGAGGTCCATCTCGGCAAGTCGCCTAAGGTGGCCGGAAATTTGGTTTCCCACCAGATCAGGAGCATGTGGAACCCAAAGGCACGCTCGCGTGTGTGTACGTCGCCCGCCCCATCACGCCCCACGCACGCGCACACGCATTTTCAGCCCCGAGCGAGCTCCAGGACGTGCATCGGGCTGCAAGATTGGATGTAATTGCTTATTGACGCCCAGACGGCATTATTATGGATTTTGTCATCGTGCACGGCTTCGCACGCGGCTCACATTCAAATGTGATCACCACAACCTATTAGGTTCGCACAAATCACACATTATTTATTTCATTTAGCCACAATATATTTTTTAGATTTCTGCAGGCTGCTTTTAAATTAACGTGCGCCGTGTTTAAAAAAAAAACCATTTCCGGCTTTAGTGAATTAGCACATGCGCGTTTCCGTCTCCCTCGCTTCCGTCCATTTCAAATTGAACGCCGCTCGTTGTATTTGCGCGCTTTTAATGGATTAGTTTAGATGAAACGCCTACACAAGACGATCAATTCATTAAAGTAAAAGTCGTAAGCCATCTTTGGAGGTCCTAATAATTAATAAAGGCGCACGTGTACGTGCATGTTAATGACGTGTCAAAACACGTCGACTTTGTGCGCGTCTTTATTGCGCCTCCTCGTGCGGCACAAAATGAGACTTGGAAGCGCGGAGCAGACAATAACAGGCTGTCTGGGCTGCTTTGCACATCCACCAATAAAGCGCAAGTGTAGGCCGCTCTGATTTACATCTCATCGACGGCAAATGATCGTAAACCCGCGCGCGGCCCTTAAACGTTGGCGCCAGATGCAATGCGCTTCGATCATGTTCACGTCTATTTTAATATCACAAAATGGCCCATCAGCTCCTTTCACTTAATTTAATGGAGTGCTTTGTTTAGCTAAGGCGCGGCAACGGCGATCACCAAATCGTCGCTCGGAAATCAAATGTTCAATTTGCACTCGCAAAGTGCGGGCGGGCGGCAACCGGCTAAACCAGAGTTCACCTTTGACCGTCATGACCCGCGTCCAGCCTCGGGACAACAATGACCCGGTCACTGGCAAAGATATACTGTCGACTATTTGATCCTTAGGGTGGGCGCCGGTCGGCCGGCCATATGATGATGAGCATTTCCGGGCAGGGCGGATCTCCTGCAGCTAACCTGCTTTCGGCTTCATCTCTTATTTTGATGAACCGAAAAATTTGCCGGCTCGCTTTATTACCTCGCTGGATGAAAGTGACAGCCCGAGTGGGCTCGGCGAGACCCACTTGGAATAACAACGCTGACAAGAGCAACTCGTGTTTTGGAATATTTCATAGCACCGGCGGCAATAAACACGAAAGAAAACCGCTCGAACATCTATTTCATTTATGTGAGCTCTTTGTTTGCATTCCCTGGACACTTCATTAGGTACCCCGGCAGAACAGAGGAGAGAGTTTCCTATCAACGAAGTATTCATTTTTTTTGGTTGCGGCTGTCAAGAGTTCCTACATAATAGGCGTCATTGTGAAGTTATTTATCGCGAAATGCATAGAAGGCTGTACGGGGGGGTGGAAATAATAATAAACCATATGGAGCGGGGAATATTCTTGTAAAGGCAGAATTTGTAGTTACAATTTGCAAGTGTATGTTTTGTAGTTCCATATGAAATTCAAATAATTTTTTTTTTTTTTTAAAGTACAAAATCTCCTCCTGATGTCAACTATATAGAATGAGAACAATTTTTTTTGTCTAGTGAATTCCAGAGTAAAAGATGAACTCGCTTCATTTTCAATTTGCACCGACGAAGGAAAAACATCATTCTCACCCCCATTGAGTTTCCCAAATGGACTGCTAAACAAAATGATAATTTCTGCTATTATTAAACAAGTCACGTGACCGTGTTTGTTGTTGCGAAGTACTGCGAACCGTGCAATGAACCCTATTTATTTTGATACTGTAAAATGAATGCTGCTCAACAAAAAGTGTTTACTTAGTGTGTGAATGATAAAAGTGTGATGAAAGTGAAAAGAGGAGTTTGGGTGAACTATCACTTTCATTTCATTGTGTGGCAGCCTGAGCACTTAAATTGATGAAGCGCATTGTTCGCTCAGACCTGACATTTACTTCCAACGCATTTGAGTGTGACGTCGCGCTGATGAATTTTTGCACTGGCGTAATTTGTGTGTATGTGTGTGAAGATGGATGCCAAGCCCACCAGACTGACATCTGCGCTCTCTCCCATGCACAAACAGACACGAGGAGAAGGTGCGTGCATGCGCCGATGAACGGGAAATTGAAATAGTTGCAGCACTGCATGGCAGATAAGTTGCCGCCCCAGTTTTTTGTCACATCGAAATGCCCGCGCCACGTAAACAATTTTAATCCAAGTGGAAACATTATCCATGAGTGCAATCATTCAGATGGGATTTATTGAAGCGAAGGTTATGAATGACGTCACTCATTTCGAGATGTGTGTTGTGACCGAATCACTCGACTGACTAAGTCAACAGACAACATTTTATAGCCGAAACTATATTCATTTCAAGAAAAGGCACATAAAATTCCCTCGAAACAAATTGTAATTAATTAAGAGTGTCGGAGTCAAATGAACGTACGCGGCTTGACTCAGAAGTCGCTTGCAAAAAAATAAAGATTTGGGTTGTTTGGTATAAAATAATGGTTTTGTCATATTGACCCAACTTCCTGGGTCAGACCAATTTATATATTTTTTTATCCTGGGTGGCAAACAAGTGGAATTAATCTAATGAATCGATCAAGCGAAGCTTCAAAGCTGCATGCGAAGATCGTTGAAGTAATTGCGCATACTGTAATTTCGCTCTCTTTAATTCTTAAATTTGATTGCCAAACAAATGATGTGTCAAAGTCGAAACGAGATGCGCGTGTGCGCGCTTGCGCGTTCCAATGCACCGACTTTCCAAAGAAATAATAGGCTGAAAGACGACAGCTTCATTTCCCAACCGCGGAAGCTCTAACAAAGCTCTTTACAGAGGCGGGCGCCCATGCGGGCAAGCATGCGGCCAAGACAGACAAGGCAGGCAGGCAGCCAGGCAGCCATGTCGTAGAGGCTCGCCTCTCTCCTTCCACTCCACTCGAGCCTCCAGGGAGCAGATGTTTGGGGACAGCTTACATGCTCAGCACATTCCCGTGCGCACGGCAAACAGCCACACTCAGCACTTCTGGCCGCAAGAGAAATTTGCGCTTTATGTAGGAGGCCGGCCTTTGAGTTGACGCTGCTGCGGTCCGCCTTGCAAGCGCGGGGGTGCACGCAGAGGTGAAAGTGTGTCAAGGTCGCACGGGACCGTTGTCAATTCAAGTACATGGCTCGTGCACGCATCTGGCGGGAGCGCGGTCAAGGCGGGGCAGCCGCAGCCGCCGCATACTGGATTCCATGTGTTGTCATCATCATCACCACCATCACCCAACTTGGGCTTGCGCAAAGTTGCACACATGCGCAAATCTAATTACAAGCAGTCACTTCATTGGAGGAATGCGCTAAAATGGGAGAAATGTTGCTTTGGGTTTTTCCCCCGCATGCTTCTCCTCAACATAAGCGCGCGAGTGATGCTATATGTGGCCTGTAGCAGCAGGTTAGCCCCTCTAAACAAACCGTCATCAATGAGCCTTGCGACGCTTATTTGTCTGAGCGAAAGCACCCCGCGCGCGCGCCTCCTCCTCGTCGCCTTCCTCTTCTAACCCCGGAGCGGGGTTGCCATGGCGACAGATTCATAGACATATGGGAGGAGAGCCAAGAAGGGAGGGAGGGGGGGGGATGCAGGAGAAAGGCTGTGATGCGTGCGCGTGCACGAGGACCCGCGCTGATGTGTCTTTCTTGTGTCATCTGTCAGCCGCCAGCATCGTGTCAACCCAGCTCGGCAACAGTTCATGAACTTTTCTCAATCCGATTCCTGTCAGCCGCCGTCTTGGCTGTATGTCACAGAGGACAGACGCAATTGATCGTCACGCTGTACAGTATGGCCACACATTTCACACCCATGACGTCGTGCTAGGTGTCGCTGTTTGCTCCATTGAATGTTTAGTTCCAACACATAGTGACCAAAAAAAAAAGTTAAAAAAATGCAAAAGTACAAGCTATTTTAATCCCGCCCGAAAATAAGTGATCCGATCAAATCATATCAGCCAATCAGATCATAGCTTGACAACGAAGCTTACAAACTTGTTTGACTCTTTTTCCATTCACCTCATTTGCGTCCACCTTATAGTCTAGTCTACGAATTGTTCCTCAGCCCGCCGTGATAGGAGCCGATGACCCCCCGAGCCCTGGGCACGGTCATAGGCAGGTCATCTCTGCTGACTGGCTGACCTCTAAAAGGACATCTCCAAGAAAGGGCCAATCAGATCTTGCTTCTTCCCCTCCCGAGGCAGAGCACGCGCCCCTCCCCAGCCCCTGCCCACTCAACCTCCCCGGCTCATCCGCAGCCTCCATCACATGACCAGGGTGAGGCGTCAGAGGGAGGATGATTGATGATGCTTTTAGTACCTGTTTAGAATGAAGCTGTCCACGCCGCACTGTAATTACCCACTCCCAGGCGGCAGCTGCCCAACATAATTGCTTTTTGTTTGTTGACCTGCTTTATTGCGCAGAAAGATGCCTTTGGTTGGTTAAGAGGAAGCGAACAACGCCGGGTAGCAGACACAGGAACGCACACTTGCCACGGACGAGGGGCCGACTCACCGTGAGGGGCCCCCAAAACGTACATGTTCTTTGCTTTAAAGCAAATGTGTTCATATAGAAACGTTTGATCTATCATGATTGGCTTCACCCTCCCTACTCATGCAGGGCTCTAAAATAGATCCCTGTGGAACGCCATATGACAGAGCCAAAGTCAAAGCGAACATAAAAAGCCAAAGAGGATCCAAACCACGACCAGTATTCATGCGGTAATCCTCAAGAAGCATTTGAAGGACTTCATCTAGCTCAGGAGACTAGGGAAGCTCCTCCAGCATGGCAATGCTCTCTCTGGACAGGAACCGATCTGATCTTGATCTGGATATCGATACCAGGACAGACAATAAGAGGTCATGTCAAATTGGATCCGAATGGAGAGCTCGAGGTGGATCTAGCGCCACCTGTCGCAAATGGGCTGATGTCACTGATATTGTCCACCTGGCGGAAAAAACGGACCTGTGAGATTGATTGGGCATAGCCCGAGTTTCTGGAATACTGGGAAGTCCTTGCTAGCACATCTTTGGCTCCAGTCCCAAGTCAAGTCTGAAAATGTCATCACCTGCGGCTCGGTAGCACGAGCGACAACGATGGTCGTATAAACACCCCCCCTCCCCCCGGTGGAGAACATAAATTTCGCCTCCATAAATCCCGCCATGCACGTTTCAGCTTCAGCATTTGCGTCGGCGCTTCTGCTCCGAGCGAGCGTCAGGTATCACGGCGTCCGTATGAGCGGCTTTCATCCCGCGCTCCGAGTTCTCACATAACTCAGGCGGGCGCGTAGCCTTTATCGCCGCCTCGTAAATAACTGGGCTACGGTCTGATAATGTCGGCGTAATGCCTAGTCAATAAAGCCCCCGCACGGTAAGAGGGGCCTTTTGGAGCCTGCCTGGCTGCCATACATAAATATCAACAAGAGCACGCAGATTGATGTGATGGGCATCTCCTTCAACGTTGGCAGTGCGCGGCCGTGGCGGCGGGCCCGGCCCGGCCCGGCCCGGCCCGGCCCGGCCCGGCCGGCTCAAGGTGGGCCGCCGGGAGCCTGTTTGGAGGAGATAGTGGCGTGTAATGAGGGGCTGCTGAGCGGATAGCCTTGACTGATCACCTGTGAAAGGCACACACACACAAACGATGGCGCAGGGACACACTGTGGCACGCTCGTTCACCCCACGTGTGCGCGGTCATTAGCAAAAGCCGCACAAAAGCGCATCCTCCCCATTTGAAGGTCATTAGAACATTAGCATGTCCACTCCCAAATGAACTTTGATTGCTTAAGCAGCTGGAATGTGAGGAGTTCTTTGGAAGGGGGGCTGCATGGGGATTTTTTTTTTCACTTAGTCTCCTCCTATGTTTCTGTGGCACAGCTTTCTGTCCTCATCAGGCTGGAATATTTGATTGGTTTGGTGCCCCCAAATTTATCCTGGGCTAAAACATCTCTGTTGTTCTTTTAAATCTAATCAGAGGATGAGGAAGTTGCATCGTCTGCCGGTGTCCATTGAACTGCACTGCGGCGGCTGCGATGGAATCAAACGGAGCCCCGGGGAGACACGAGATGCTGACAGCCCTGTCAGCGGCTTGAGCGAGGATGTTTGATTGTGATCCATGAGCTCGTCGGAGCTTAGACAAAAGCAGACGGTGACGCCAAACGGGTTCAGAATGGCCGCCGGGACCGGATCTGCTCAGATTGACACACTCGCTGGGATTTAATTGGCAGAACGGTTGCGACGGACGTCTTTGCGCTCGCACCCAAAGTTGGATAACAAAGATTTTGTATCAAACGGCTGTGACATGATTTGAAAATGAGCACAAGTTTTCAGAATAAACTAAATGTGTCATTATTCAAAGGCAGACATGACGTCCAATCACCTGATGGACGCTTTTTAGCGATACCAGGGTGACCTAATGTCCTCCGCTGAAGCTAAAGCGGGAGCATCCGCCGTTGTGCATTCAAGCTAAACCCAAAACAGCACGAGCACGGAAACCTCGGGGAGAATAATGAATTCATAATTTATGCATGACACGTACTGCGGTGTAATACAAATTAATGATTTGCCAACCAACCTTGAAGTTGCTGGAAGGACTATTTCCCTTCCACGCCGCCTTTAATATGTTGGTGGCATTGCAGCGGCTATTTTTCACCTCAATGCAAAGAGACGCAATTATCAAAAGATGACTTTGTAGTAATTCAATAAAGCTACCGGATAAAAAAATCTCAACCAAAGTGCACTGTTGTCATCCGTCCGTCATTTCTTTTCACACAATTTATCACTATTTTATGAAAATGCAAGCAAGCCTATCAGGATCTAAAGACAACTGGAAGAATGCATCGTTTGGAGTGGTGCGCAAACTAGGGGGCCGAGGCCGGGGCAGGGTCCCTACTCCAGATGCTCTGGGTTTGCAGGGGAATGGAGACACAACGATATTGTAGGATTAGTGGAGACACAATATCAATAAATAAACCTCTAATTAGGAAAAAAGAAGCGGCGCGCAGCAGCAGTTGCAGCAGGCAGAATATCAATAATAGCACACACACACACATTCATCTGTGTGGTGAGGGGGTGGGCCTCACGTGGGCTTTGCCAATGGAATTGGCTCGCCCATGCGTTGCCGAGTCCCCCCATGCAGCGGCGGGCGGGCGGGCAGGCGAGCGTGCGTGCCCACTCTTGACTGTGCAGTGAACCCAGCGCAGGCAGGCTCCCCTCATTCTTCGCTCCCCCCGCCCCTCCCCTCCGCCTCGCCTCTTCGAAGCAGCTTATCTGTACGCTGCCTTGAGTGTGCCTCTCTGTGACTCGGCCATGATTGATAGTAGCGGGGGTCCTCCACTCCTTCGGTGAGAGGCAAAATGGAGGAGGCAAAATAGAGGGGGGGGGGTGCAGAGAAACCAGAGAGCATCAGCGCTGCACCACAACAATGGAATAGGTTTGCTAGCTCTCATAATTTGTTGGTATATGCAGAAAAATAAAAACTATTGGTGGACCAGTCAAGTCGCTTTTTCTAATTTCGTGTATAGGTGTGCCGGTCGCTAGCTACCTGAATGTGCGTGCGTGGCGCTGACCCTTGCACGTCTCTCCCCTCTGCTCCCCGGAGGGTAATAAAGAGTGATGAGAGCGAGGCTGTGCCATCCGGCTCCACGCTCTCCGCATCATTTATCCCGCTCGCCCCTCCCCGCTCTAATTCTGCTTTAATAACCGCCACATCCATTCATCAGCGTATTGACGGCCACGACAGGTGCGGCGGCATGCGCTAACTCTCTGCCCTTTACTCGATTCACAGCCGGGGTCATCGGCAGGTCGCGCGGTCGATAATCGCGGTGCACCTCTGTCACCTCGGAGCGGCCTGCGTATCGATGGGCGCGCGTGCGAGAGCGGCCGGCGGCGGCCTCTCTGTTCGTGTCGCTCGGGCGTTAGCTGACAGATGACATGACAGCGGGGCGAACATCAAGTCGCTTGCCGCACCTCCGATAAACTCGGTGGTCGCGTCAGCTCATGACTTTTGCGAGTTGTTGATCGAATTGAGGGGACGCCCTTTCCTCGCCCTCTCCTCACGTCCTTGGCCACTCTGCCCTTCTTATGCAAAACATGTCCTCCCTCCCGCCCGCCCGCCATTGTCAGACTCGGGAGCACTTTGCTGCCGTGACGCATTCTTTCTTCATTTCAGCTTGACACTGACATTTATGTTCATTTTCTCTGCAATTGTGAGGCATCTGGAGGGGACGCTTGCCCTCCCTCCCCCACTTTTTCCCTCTCTTTTGCTCTCCTGGCAATAATTATTCATGTAGATTTGCCACCGTGACCGAGCCTCCGATGAAGCCGCTGAACAAGAATTGCGTCTAGAAAAAAGCCTCAGCGTGTCGACGGGGAACCGGAAGTTGCTCTTCCGACGCCATCTCAAATATCTTAAACACGCATCAGTGTGGATGTTTAGGTGCAAATCCGTCCGTGTGTCCATCCGTCCGTCATGCATGAGCACCTACTCCCCACATCCGCCCCGCCCTTCCGCAACCAACATGTGTGTTTGAGGGCTCTAATCTGCGGTGCAGGTCCCATCGGCAAGCATCATTGAGCTAATTAATAACATGGCACGGAGAGGGATGGCGCTCATTAAGAAGCCGCGGCTGTGCCTGCGTGCAGAGATGTCGCGCTCTTCCACAAGCAAGTTGGAAAGGACGTGCGTGAGGGGGGAGAAAGGTGGAGAGAGGGGGAGGGGGCCCCGGCCGCAGGCACGGCAAGGCACGGGGAGGCGAGGTCAGGCGACTCACCCAGGCGTGCAAACCTTCCATGCACACAAACGAGCACCTTGACAGAGCCGGACAAAGACAAATGCACGCAAAAAATATATTTTACGTATTTTACCGGGGAAGAAAAGAGCAACTTTAATGTGTGCCAGAGGTCCAGCAGAGGACAACATCGATGAGCACAATTTTTGATGAGTAGGTAAATGCAATCAGGTTTGGGTTTTTTTAAGTATCAAAAGTTTTTGATCCACATATCAAAAGTTTCCCATCATGAGCGTGACTCTCAAACACGTCCACGATAAAAATGCAAAGTCGTGACAAACAGGACCAGAGCACATAATCAATAAAATAGCAACACTGGCAATACTAAGCTAGCATTAGCACTGTAAACGTAGCCACAGAATGGGAGCCATTGACACCTCACAGTTTCTGCTATCAATTGGCTCTTTTTTCCTCGGGCGCGCTGGTTTCTAATATCAAAGGCACAAGGTGGGGCAGATGGGGCTGGTTTTTTTTTTCTTTTCTAAAAGCAAAAACTCCACCTACTCCTTTAAAGGGTGGAGCTCGAAAGTTGACCGAGATGCCACAGAACCTTGACGCTCTCCATTCTTGTTATGCATTTCTGCTTGACTGCAATATCGTCTGGCTATTTACGCCGCCATCATCATCTCACAGGCCAGATCAATGATTACCATTTCATAGCAGAGGATGCCGAGCTGAAGCAGCGGACACTGGATTTTTATTAGAAGAGGGCAGTCCTCTCCGGTTGTTTGCCGCCGTTAGGTGTACGGACGCCAACGAGCACTTAGTTGCTCGCGCGAGGCAGCCCAATAGCTCAGCCTGAGCTAATGAAAGGAAGCAACAGGAGCAATTAGTAGTGTAAACAAACAGCTCACCCAGGCGCCCGTTTCCTGCCTCCCGAGCCTCAACTGGCGGCCCGGAGCAGGCGCTAATTGGGGGAGCCCAGACAAAATCAATGGCAAGGCATATACAAAGGCGGCGCCATTACTCACAAAGGCGGCGGTGACACGGCCGCGGCGACATCGTCGCAGCTTTGACCCCACGAGGCCGACGCGTCTCATAACAAGCCGGGGCTGACGTCTCACCTTGAGACTTGTCCAACGGCTGACTTTGCCCAAGCATCCGGGGGCCGCACAACTTTGCTCTCTACGTCTAATTGATCTCATTTCCATGCCATTTGTGTGTCTGCCGACACGCTAATGGTCGCTTATTGGCAAGTGTGCGGCAAGCGTGCCGCCGCGGCCTGTAGACACTTGCCAAGGAGCCCGAGTCTGTCTCCAACCTCGCCCCGTGTGGAGCCACCAGGCAAAGTAGGCCTACTAATGCAGGAAGCGACGCTTCCAATGGCGCTGCGGGCACCGGGCTGCTCATGTCTGAGAGCTGGCCCGAGTATCATACAAAAAGTAGACCTGAAGCGGGACGCGTTGGCTCCAGCCTAAGCTAATGGAAGCGTATCATTAGTCAAGCCTCTAATGAGACAAGGCAAACGGAAGGAACATTTACAAATTCTACAAATAGCATCCGCTAGCAAGGACCACTTCAAATTGAACGCACAAGGAATGGGCGGATGAATCATTTGGCGTTGGCTATGCAATCGCTCACTTGATGCATCACTTCTGAAAATAAATTTATATTGCGCTGGTCATCGTGACGCCCGCTACGGAAAGTTGAGCTCAGGCCGCCGAGCCTCTGCTAAGCACTGCTCAAAAGGATTCTCATTTAAACAAAAGGGCCCAAGAACTGTGTTGACCTTTGACCTTGTTTGGGACTTTGGCTAATAAGAACAGCAATAAACACTATCATGGCCTCTTGTGAAGAATAATGAGTCGATCGAGTCCAAATAATGACAAGATATACATGCTACAAGCAGAAACACAAAAAGGGTAGCAGCCACAGTGTACTCATAGGCTAGCTAGCTAGCCGCCATTAGCAGAGACACCACAAATCAGAGGTGTCAAATCCAAAAATGAAAAACCCTGCCGGGCCGCTTGACTGGAAGCACCTGTGATTAAAGCCAAACGGTGGCAGGCTTTCTACTCTCTGAATTAGACATCTCTGATTTAAATGTAAACATAAAAGAAGCAAAGCCAAGACCCAACAATCTGAAAGCAGGATCATTTGCATTTTAGCACAGGTCCAAGCCGAGCATTAGCAAGTCGAGTGTTGGCAGCAGCGTTGAAACACGTTGCTGCACAAATGGTTTTGCAAAAAAAGAAGCATTTTTACCTGAGTAAAGTCCGACTCCTCGCTTTGTCAGGCCCCACACACACATTGAGGCATTGTGTCCACTTCCTTCTTGTGGCATTGGCCCAGTTTCAAAATAAAAGCCCTTCCTATCATTCAAATGAAAACATGTTCATAGAGGACATTGAGTCAATTTATTTACCATTTATTTACTATTTTATGTGCCCCATTTTTGTCAAGTGAAAAGTGCAGTCCAACTGTGTGCATAAATGGAATTTTCTTATATTTGGTCTTTTCCTAGAAAGGTGCAGGTAGAAGGGAAGGGGGCTTTTGCGCCGCTGTGGGAAATCGCACGCCATCCCGTGGAAGCCACGCCCCTTATTCTCATCAATTTCTCTCCGTCTGCACGCTACAAGCACTTGTACGAGTCCGTGCAGGAGATGAGCGTGGGCCGAGTACATTTCAAAGGAACTGCCAAAATATTCATTTGCAGGTGATGTCAACCTGGAGACCGCCTTCTAACGCACACACACTTATATTCATAAAAAAAAGCAATTGGAATATGTCATCATACATAATTAGGGAAAAAAATGATTTGCCATTTTCCCACCTAAATGAGCAAGTGATAAATCTAAACAATAGGCTGCAAATTGATGAATGAAATAATCATGAGTTTCCACCCTGAAGGACATGCGAACGAATGCATTGATTGGAGCAGAGGAAATGGTCTCGGGTTGTCCTTGAGCACGCCGCCAACGTGAACGGGGATTCCTCGCGTCCGTTCTTTTTCCGTCAGGTGCGTCTGCTTTGCTGATCTTAGCTCTTCGCGCTCGCCAGTCAGTGATGAAGACATTTGGGGCTGAAAATGGAACTTCAACAGAAACATGTTCCACCATTTGGAATTGAGAAATGTAGGGTTTCATGCATGCCCAATCTAAGCTCCCATCAGATGGATGGATTTGGCCTCACTACGGCAAACTCACTAATAGAGGTGGGTTGTCCCATCCCGCTCTGTCCGGCATTATGGGCCATTAGAAAGTGTGGAGAGAAGGACTTATTTATCCTTATTTGATTTTATTTTTTTTAATTGTTTTTAATTTTATTAATTATTTTATTATTTTTCATTTTTATATTTTTTATATTTCTTTTTTATATATTTTTTATTTCTGTATATATTTATTTTTTTAGATTTTTTTTTTAGATTGTATTATTTTATTATTTTACTATTTTATTATTTTATCCTTATTATTGATAGCGATTGTCCACCTGATGCAGGTAAGCAAAGTGGCGGGCCGGGAAAGAGGAACCCGGCCGGCATAATGTTCATGTAGGAGACACAGCCAGCCATGCAGCCAGCATCCAGGTTTTTAAGAGTATCCTTGATAAGAGCATCACTCAACTCTGAGAGGCCGACGTCCTCGTTCTCCACAAACGCACACGCTGGCTCTCACACATAGTGTATGAGTGCATTTGATACGTTCACACTCATTGACAGAGGCGCCACTCAGCACGATGATGGATCCTCCTCGTGGGACGACTCCATACCTTCTTATTGACTAATTTGTTTTGCTGATAACTACCATTGAGCTCGACGTAGTGCTCAAAGCTGAGATGGAAGCAGAGAGAAAAATAATTCCTTTCCTTGTCATCGTCTTTGTCAACTGATGAGCTTGTCAGCCATCTTGAGTATTGTGCAATAACCTCGGACATTTTGATACGATGTGCGATTGATATTGATCGGTCGTAGTAATTTGATTGATACCCTTTGGTCTCATTCCATTCATCTGTGACAACTGGATCGATGGATGATTGTTTTGAAATAAGAACAAGTCAACCCAACTCAAATTGGAAGTCAACCAAAATGCAACAAGCAATTGGCCGGCGACCATTCCGGGGCGTTAGCTGGGATTTTTGTAGATGAACTAGATGGAGAAGGCAGCAAAGGCATCACATCAAGGAAGCTTCTTCCTTTCCGTCAGTCGCAGACTGGGCTCGCGTTGGTCACGTGCTTCTCGGCTTTGTCAATAAACAGTCTCCGGGCTGAGGGAGCTCCTAATGAATCAGAAGGCTTGCAAACTCATTTACTTTATCTGGCCGATAAAAGCAAGTGATGATAAGATAGCTAGCGGCCGCGCAGTCTCGCCGTAGCGGCCTGCCTGCGCCGCGCATTCATCTCGCCAAGATCTGTGAAAAGCAAAACTCATCGCTCATGCGGCAGCCTCAGCGAGCGAGCTTCAAGGAATGCGCGAGATCTCACAAGATTGGCTGCGCTTATGAAAACCTTCATTTCAATACGATCGTCGCGAGAAAGAGTTCTTCCTGCATGGGCGGGGATAGGGGGGGCTTTTTCCTCCCATCAAGTTGACCCCTGGAATTGACACACTCACACCGGCTATTGGATTAGCTCTTGGAATTGAGGGTTGCAACGGCCTTGTGGGCCGTTTCATGCAAATAGCCCCACCTACTGGTGGAATGGGAGAACAGCAACAGCCACTTCATCTTTGGTCTGAAATAAAGGCAAATAACACAAATTTGGAATAAAATAACATTTTGGTGGACTTTTAAGTCGCTTCAAATATCATTCATATTCAAATAATTATATAAAAAATATATTAATATTTCTATAAATATTATTAAATATATAAAATATAAATATTAAATATAAAAAATATATAATTAAAAATAAATATATAAAAAATATAATAATAATAATTAATAATAATAAAAATCTAAGAATAATTATCTCAGATGAAATAATTTACACATTTGCTTGGTTTCTTGCGTGCGTGCGCGCAAACGCACACAGACTATATTAGTCATCATCACGAGTGTGTAGTGTTCAAGTGACACACAAAGCATCCCACCCTATTACTAGCCCTAAAACCGATAAGAGCCTCTTGAAACACTTGAGATAAGCTTCCCGGCTTGAGTGTGCTGACATTGTCACCAAGCATGTAAGGCGCTGGAATGCAAGTCCAGAAAAGCGAAGGGAAACACACACACACACACACACGCCATTCAATGGCAGTGTGAGGTTAAGAACGGCGAAACAGAAAATCTCATGCAGTAAAATTGAGTGTACATGGATTCATCAAGATGCATCATTCAAGCTGTCAAACATCAAAGGTTTTGCAATCACAGCTCATTTTTCAGAGAGACACAAATTGCCCCATTCGTCATATTTGTTTGAGCAACGAGACACAGCGAGATAGAGCGAGACAAGACAACGAGGGCAAGAGAAAAAGAGAGGCCAGCCCTGGCTGAGTGGAAAAGTCAGAAAAAGTCCAAAGCAAAGAGAAGATGACAATAAAGGGGTTGGAGAGGAAGAGCAAGGATGGAGGAGGTGGATCAAGCAAATGAAGAGTGTGCGTTTGTACTTGACACCGGCCGGAGGGAACCCAGAGGCCCTCGGGCGGCCCACCTCAAAGCTTCCCATGCGCAGCTGCAAAGGTGCAAAGGTGCCCACGCAAATCCGGCCGGCAGCAAGCGCTCCTCCGTCACCTCGGGTCGACCTCCTGCATGTCCCACATCGTCACTCACATCAAACTCGGTGAGCAACGTGAGCGCGACTTTCATTGCTATCAAGCACGAGCATCTTGCGCGGCATGCGGCGGCGCCAGCTCATGTTTTCACACATCCCCGGGCTCTTGTATTCCCCAAATTGCTTCGATAAATAACTTGTAAGTCTAATTATGCAGCGATTAATTGCAGCCTAGACAGAATTCTCATCAATCTTCCAAGTTGAAAAAGTCTTTTTGCGCACAGTCTGCCGGCCCAAATAAAACATTTGATTAGGATCAACATGCACAAATGAGATTGTGTGCCTGTGTGTGAGCGTGCAAGCATATTAGCAAGCCAGCCAGCATTCTCCATCCAAGCAGCTCTCTCTCTCTCGCTCGCTCGCTCGCCGCCATCTCGGCCAGTTGCTATGGCAGCAGCGGCTCTGCTCTGTATCCATGGTCAAAGCAGGAAGCTGGCAGCTCCCACCCTTCTTCCTCTCCTTGTAACAGCCCTCCTCCCCCAAACTAGGCTGCTGACCCGCCGGTGAACCCGCCCGGGGGTCGGAGGTCAACGGCTGAGAGCCGCCGAGCGACAGTGAGGGATGACGAGGGAGAGAATGACAACACCACACAGATGGGGAGGAGGGAGGAGAAAATAAAAGATGAGAACAAATTTGATTACTATCGGGGTGGGGGGGCACAAAATGGCTGCCGTTTTGTCTGTGACACGGCGGTGGAATTTGGAAAATGTGCTTTGTTGTCTCGGCTCGTTGCTTTTACGTCCACATGGCAGTTTGCTGAGCTGAAGCGAGCCGTTTGAATCAATTCAAGATTACAAGTCGCCATCATCCACACCAACAAGGCCATTAAAAAATAAAACATACATGATGTCTAGTAACCCTTCGCCACTCCAACGTGGAATGCGGCAGCTGGACGAGTAGACCAAGCAAGACAACAACAACAACAAGAGGAGGGGTCAAGTGAGATGACCTCCGCCTTTTGCCTCTCAGAGGTCAGACGGTCTTGGGTTCGCTCTGACCACAACTTCCTCACCAAATGTTTTGCAAAAGAACATGAAAGAGAAAAAGGTGTCAATGGTATTTCGTGCAAACGTGCCATCAACTAAGAATAAACAGTAAAAGTAAGAATAACCGATTGTATTAATTTAATGACTTTTTTTTTAATGTTGCATTATTGTACCAGTCTCCATTCATGTGTATCGTCCCTTTCAAGTAAACGATGGAAAATAAAATTCCAACATATGTGATCAATACATCGATACATCATGACGACCACCACCGTCCAAACACTCAATCAGCACACGTTGCTGGCCGTCAGAGAACATGGCTGGCTGTCAAGTTGACGAGCTCAGTCCGCTTTGACCTTCTACTACCCTCTAGCGGCCAATGTTTGCAAAGGCAGCCAAAGCTCCCACAAGAGCAGCCCACACAGTCAGTCCATCTCCATCGGCAGGCGGCCTTCGGGACACTATTTATGGATGGACGCTCCATTTACATGCCGCCCGCCGCCTTGATCTTTCTTCCTTCTGGGTGTAAGCAAAAAGCGGCCCATGCAGAAAGAGCAGCCGGCCATGGATGTTTGACACATACCGACATGGCCACGATTTTTTTTCTGCATGCCATGGCAGGTGTCGTGTCCTCTTTGTCACCCCGCTGCCTCGCTCCGCTCGCTTCTCCCGCCCCGAGACTCGTCAGAACCCCGAACCACATCAGCGGCATCCCTGGCTAGATTGGATATGCATGATCTGTCCATCCATCAGCGGAAAGATGGAGAGCAAAAGAGAAGCTGAGCGAGGGCAGCCAGACAAAATGGAACGCAAGACAAACATTTGCATTTCCGGACAACGATGTTGAAAATGCCCCAGCTAAGAGTGTAAAGCACATTTATATTTCTCCTACAAATGGTAAAGGAGACAATACATCCAGTATGACGTCACAAGCGGCTAACGAGCTAACGTGGTAGCTCTGACACTTGCGGACCACGCTGAAACCATCTTGACGACGTCATCGACTTTCATCTCAATGGCGGTGACTAGAAGAAAATCATTTAGTGGCGGAAGGCCTAATACTAGCTCGCATCTGCACGGTAGCGATGCAACTCTTGTCTCATCCTAAAGTGTCTTTGTCATGTTGAATATTAATGAAACAAGATGAGGAGGGTTCAAAGTGAGGTTGTGCTAACATTCCATCCGCTTATCTTGTGCGCACCATTGATGCTCTTCCAGACATTTCCACCATCTTGCAGCGCCATCTTCCTTTTCGCCTCACCTTGCCCTTTCTCTCCTCGCACTTGCACAAAGATGCCGGCTCCCATCCCTCGCCTCTTTTCTCGCCTCTCCTCTCCTGTCCTCTCCTCTCCCCGCGCTCTGACGAATTGCCTTCCCCTCCCGGTGAACTCGACCGATAATCCTGGGGAAGCAGTAAAGGCCCATCGATCAGCCCCGCAGACAGGCCCGCAAGCCACAGCACAGGAACGACACGCTAACAACAAGCCGGGTCCGCCGGCGAGCTCCACACATGCGTGCACGCGTCTTCTGTATGCAGATGAGGATGCGCCACGAGTGGCGGTCACGTGTTGACATGTTGGAAGCGTCCACTATAGCAAGCCCGGTGTCACCGTCACGGAAGAGCCCCCCCCCCCCCCCCCCCCCCCTCACGAGGCACTCCCTGCTGTGTGTCATCCTCTCGGAATGCGCGCGCATGTGCAAACGCAGAGTAAGTGCGCTTGTCAACATGGCCGTATAGTATTTGCGGACGCAGTCATTAATCACGTGGCAAACTCCAGGGCAAGCCCAAGCCAAAAGAATGCTCATGATCTCGGGCAAAGCCTGATGACTCTGGAATTGAGCAATTGATTGATTGTAACGATTCATTTTGGCACTGGCTTTTATGTGGGGGAAGCCGAGCGCTCGTTACTTTGCGAGAGGCAGCTGCTTTATTTCATAATTTGCCTTGGAATACAACAAAGAACAAGCTAATGCAGCGGGCTTAGAATCAAAAGCGGCGATCCCGCCATGGCTTGCAGTCATCTGACATATATGATGTCCATTTGTCTCCATCCTGCAAAACTTTGAGCGGCTCAAGCACAAAACGGTCATTGGGCATCATTCTATCCGCTTAAATATGACAAACGGCGCCGGCTTGTTTGAGTGCCGTATTTGTTACAAAGCAGCGCCATTGTGTACAGCTTGGCCATAAAAAGCGAGTTGCACAAAAAGTAAATCTCTACTTTGACAATCAACGAGCTGCTTTTTCAGTGAGCAGGCTCGCTGTTCATCTGTTATCTCCATTTGAAGCCATTTTGCGCGTTGTCCTTCAATGGCTGCATGCGGGTTTTCCTAATGTCCTGCATGGCGAGGCTGACTTCATTAAAGTCGCTGTGGCGCAAACACATTTATGTGCTGCTTTTCATTTTTCCTTTTCCATTTCGCTGTGCCCGTCGCCTAAGCGGAAAATAGAAGGGGAAGACGAGACTCCTTCTGGCTCTACGCTTTGCACGCTTTGTGAGTGAGGTGACACCTTGTGGTCAAAGTGGAGAACTGCAGGACGTCAAGAAAAAACAGGGTGAGAAGGGTGGGATATAAACCGGTGTTTATCAAAATATTGACAGCCACGAAGTAGCACGTAGGAACAAAACGCGCCTCCTCTCGGCCACCGTCATGCTCAGCATTCAAATCCACTCGCTTGGCTTCGTCAAAAATACCAGCCGGAAATGCGCCACTCCCGTCTCCTAACGAGAGCCATTGTTCTGTTGTTTTTCAGTTTTTCCATTTCTGTTCCGCAAAGAGATTAAGCCAATTTCAACCCTTAAGATTAAAAAAAAAAAAAAAAAACTGGAAAGCGACACAATATGTGAAAAACAAAAGATTAAATTGATCAATGGCCGCACTGCAGCATGGCCAACCTGAACACCATCGAGAGGAAGGAGATGGAAAGGCAAAAAGGAAGAAAAAAAATGTAACTGAGGCCTTCCGGGCCCTGGTTCTTCTTCCAGTTGGTGGGCTGTGCGATGACGCACGGATGCCCACTGAGCCTCGGCGACAGTGACGGATGCACGGAAGGCGAGAGAACGTTCGATTGCAGGTTGTCGCGTCCTGCTGTCATTGGGCTCATCCGTCAAGGGATGAGCGAGGCACCTTCCAGCTTGCGGAAACAAACAGTACAACGCGTCCATCTTGTATGCTTGCTTGCTTCAATGCATTGTAATTAAACACTGATTTGTTCATCTACCAATTTCAAACTGTCTGGGCCATTTCAAAAAGTCTGCACTGTGATTGCTCCAAAGACAATAAATGCTTGATTCTGAATTACACCCAAAAAATTACTTTTTGGGTAAGTGTTGGCAAAGTGCGATTATCTGACTTGAATGCATGACAACCGTGCCTGCTGTTGCGTTGATGAGGCTCAATCTCATGCCATTCAGTCGGGACCACCGCGCGCAACAATTTCCATGGCTTGCGCCAAAACCGCTCAGACCTGCTGCTCCTCTCCTCCCTGCAAATTTTCTTACCTGACTTGCACTCTATGTGCTCACCCAGTCCTCCTCCTTCTTCTTCTTGCTGCCGTTCTCGTGCTCGCGACTTGCAAACCTCCACGCGTGCGCCCTCTACCGTCCAAATCCCGCAAGTGCGCTTGTTGTTCCACTCGAACAGAAAAGGAAATGACAGGCCAACCAGCAGTCATCCATCTGTCAGCCATGTGACAGGCACATAGCAGAGGCAAATATACGGCTAGCCCGTAAATCGCTGCATCTCACTTGAAGCAGCCTGTCTTGTCCGGGTAATTAGTAGTATCACGAAAGAGCATTTTGATGTCCCAAAATGCCGCTAGATCACGGCCACTTTTGATTTTGAGTCACTTTTGTCCAAAAACCTGGCGCTGAAATAGCCAAATGTTCCTGAAAATCGTTTGCATAAAAATGATTTAGGAGCCACTTAGGATATCGATCATGCCACCGAATCGTTTAATGTTTCCAGAAGATCCTGCTGATTTGTGGCTGTTGAGACAGAGTTCATATTCTACATTTAAAGATTAAAAAGAGGACTTGGTCTTTTCACAGTGGAGTCTTCGCAGCAGAAGCAGAGCTAGAATTGCCGCTCGCTGCTGGAGATACTTTATGACGGGCAATTTAGCTTCAGCTGCTATCTGAGCCATCTCAGGAATGGCCACGCTTACAATCAAGTGCAATAAACCAGAGCGGGAAGTAGAGGAAAGGAAAGGGTGGGCTTGGTGCATGGGGGTGACAAAATAAAAGGAGACAACAAGCTTGTCTGATCAACACACACACCTCTGGACAAAAGGCGGTGGGGGGAAGGGGGGTTCTTTGTGGATGCACGCCAACACACAAATGCTGAGAGCAACTTCCTGCTTTCATTTTTGCACCAAAGCAAAAAAAAGTGTGTGTGAGCACCTACAGTTTACCTAGAAATAGTGTGTGCTGTGGTGTGTGCGTGCCTGTGTGTGTCGTGCTCAAACATTTGCTCTTCCTCACCAGCCGGGCTTTGTTGAGTCTGCTGAGCTCCAGGAAATCTCCTGAGACGGGGAGACTGATTTACAGCCTTCCCCCTGAGAGGGCTTTACGGCCTGAGACCCAGCTGAGCAATGGAGGCCTGCAAAGAAGAGATGAGACACAGAGGATAGATGGATAGAAGGATGGAATACGTTGAAGAGGAGAGATGAAATGTGGCGACGGGGCGGAGGGGGATCGCGCCATGGATGGAATGCAACATGGTCGCTATTTGCTGGCCGCCCTTCAACTCCATGCATTCGCCGGCCGCACAAACACGCCGGCACAAAGCCAGGCCGTAAATCTACTGTCGCTGGAGATACCTGAGATGCTGCGTTTGGAGAGAATGCAGATGGAGATACCTGCCTCCGGCGGCACATCACCCGCCAACATCCCCCCCCCCCGCCTCTTCATTTGCATCCTCCCCGTTTCTCTCCACAATTGTCTCTTCTTCTCAAGTTCTTTCACCCTCAACTCAGGAGCTCAAGTTTCCACCTCGCCGCCTTTACCCACCGGCGACTTCGGGCCCACTTAGGAGGAATAAAAAGTCGTGGCCAAGCCTGCTGGCGGCAAAGATGACAATGGGGAGGGAGCAGCGGGAGAACACAAAAGAAAGAGCCAAAGTTTTGCTCTCATTGCACTGCCAACAGGTGCAAAGTTGGAAGAGCTGGTGTTTCAAGCCATCTGTGTAAACAGCGATGGCCTCCAGACAAAACACACCGACAACCTTGCGCACGCGCCCTCAAAGCCTTCGCGCCGAGGCCTCGACAACAAATCGGGGCTGGGTGCAAACACGCAAACGGGCCCGGCCCGTCGGAGTTGATTTACGGCAAAGAAAACTATGCGCTAAGCCGAGCATCTCAGCGCGACACCTAAACACCTGACAGGTCGCACATAAATAAGACCGGCTTGAAACTCCCGCATCATTCACGCCGTGGCCATCTTCCAAGCTAACATGGAACAGGTCACCTCTCCATATTTCACCACGCACGTCTCTCCATTCATTGGGAAAAGAGAGACGGACTGAAGTGGGGCCTAATGATCTGGGAGGGGGCTTCAAAAGCTTAACAAATGCCTTGGATTCTGTGATGTGGTGTGTAGATTTGGGCAGGGTTGGCTTAGTGTCATGTCTGTACATCAGTGAGCGTGCATGAGAATGACCCCGGCCCGAGGCAATGCCTCACCTGGCCTAGCCATCACGCATCGAGCCCATGGCTCAGATCAAGGCCCACAGCCAGTTCCACTTCTCCCGCTCGGCCGCCATAAATCCTCCTGCCTTTGTCTGATCTCTCTTTCACTGGCTGAAACTTATCCTCTTCCATTAAGAGTGATGGATCATCGGCTCTCGGGGGCACAAGACACTCAGAGGTTACAGGTCCTTGCAGAGACAAAAAAAGTACAAATAGGCCGGAAATGTACACGCAGGTGTACGTCCACATCAGCTCCAATGCATGAGAGGTGTGATGAGACTTGTGAAGTTTTAAAATTATTTAAAAGGTGCACTCGCATGTGTGTTCTTTGTTATTTTTATTTGACGTGAGCAGCGATGACAGTTGTAGATACAGTAGGTCGTTTTGCCCAACTGGTGTCGATTCCAACAGGAATAAGCAGTGTTGGTGCTCCCTCTGGTGGCTGCTTTGTGCTATGGCGACTACATGTGACCTCTTTCACACAGTCAGCACCCATTCCAAGTGCGGATAAACAGGAAATGTTTGAAATGTTCTTCCTTTGTCAATCTTGCACATAACCTATTATTACTACAATTGTACATGTCATAAAAGTTTAGATGATTTATGCATATTTGGATGCCCATAAATTAAATACTATTTTGTAGGTTTGTATAAACATAATGGCAGGAAAATAGAATGTTGGTTTTTTTTGTGAATGGAGGAGGCCGTAGGGCGTTGAGATATCACTTTGGCAAGAGATGTGACAAATTATTTTCCACGTATTACAACAAAAAGCCACCTTGGATGAGCAGCGTGTGCATTTAAGTGCGGGTGGGCCTTTTCACGTAGCACTCCAAAACATCTCAAGTGTTTTGCTATGTTCAAAATAACAATTCTATTTAGATGAGACTATCTCTATCCCATAGTGGGGACATTTACGGGTGAGCGCATTAAAGACTTATAAGAAAAAACGTGAAAGATTATCAAATAAACCAGATGAGAGGGGGAAAAAAGGTTATTTACAACAAACAAGCAAACCTTAAGGATGGTGAGAGGCCTAACAGAAGGGGGCTTATTATTATTATTATTATTATTATTATTATTATTATTATTATTATTATTATTATTATTATTATTATTTTTACTGTACCTCTGAACTGAGGCTGGCGTGCTAACCAGTGCTTCACCATAATATTATCATTATTTATTATTATTATTATCAATAATAATGATACATTTTTTTATTATTATTTTTATTATTTAGGCTATACATTGACCTTAAGCGGCAGGCAGAGGTGCGAAGAAATCTGGGAAGCTCTTTATGGATTTACATGCATTCACTCAATTTGACCTTTACATTGAGTTATCAAATACGTGACGCATTAAATCGGGGTGTTCGTGAGCAAAAGACTGACTGACGGAAAAAGAGGGGACTCCGTCCCGAATTTAGAAACGCTGTTGAAACTGACAAGTTGCACGGGGCTTCAGCTGCTGCTGTAGGCCGTGTGAGTGATGTTGCCCTCGGGTGGCAAGAGAGGAGCACGGCACTGAGTCAAGTCCATCAGCCGGCTGAAAGATTCACTACTCGGGCTTTCATCTGGCTGCTTGTACAGCAGCCCATTTGTGTTTCAATGAATTGTGCGTTTGATTTAGGCCGTCAGTGTGTGCGCGAACTGGCACCGTATTGCGCATGCGCGTTGGTCAGGCCAGCCAGTCAGCCAGTCCCAGGAATGCGCTGACCTCCTGCGCCTGCGCGGTTTTCGACTGGACGGCAGAGGAACATAAAGCCTGCTAAATTGCTCTCGGGCAATAAAATGGCAATAAATTGACAACAACAGCGCATTAATCCATCACCAGGGAGCGCTGAAGGTATTGTAAAGCGCCGAGGATGGGAGCAGGAATGATTTCTGATTTCTTAGCAACTGTAACGCTCGTTCAGCGTGCCAGGGGGCAGCAAGGAGCGGGAAAGGGCAACGAAGGCCCACAAAAAATGTGGAGAGAGAGAGAGAGAGAGAGAGAGAGAGATCCAGTCGGTTGGCTGTGGGCAAGCCAAGGTTCTGGCAAGCTGCTAAGTGGGCCCAGTGGTTCACATTGTCGTTTCCTGTTTCTCTGCCCCTTCCTTTCCTCTCTCTGGTTGGAGCGCCGCTCCAACGCCAGCCACCTTGATCTGCCGCCCGAGCCTTCCTGCCAGAATTGCTCGACCCCAATAGAAAACAGATGAGGCGCTCCGGTTCGGCGTCGGCGCTCGTCATCGTCGAGGCAACACATCTGACATGCATTTGCACGTAGCTGCTCATCCAATGCTCTTATTTTGCAAGATTTGCACGATTGCTTTCAAAATCGTGCAAGGCCATTCTCTTGGCCAGTTTACAACGACACGAAAAGCTCGTTTGAGATTTCAGCACGCCGTCACGCCGGCTGCCCCGCAACGACTCGTTTATTTTGAGACCGCATGACACCTCGGCCCTGACATAATAACACGTGAGCAAAGTTAGCGCGTTTGCGCGCTCCTCTGCATGTTCTAAAGTGAACCAGGTGTGCACATGCGTCGATGGAAGGGGTCAAAAGTGCAAAGACATGACCAAGCGCTTTCTTCTTCACCTCCCTCTAACGACCCTTCAGCTGAGCTTCAGCAAAAAATGTAAACTGCGTCGTAAAGCAGCTCACTTTGACTGACAGGGGAAATCGCAAGTGACAAGAAGGAGCTCGCTCCGGCTCTCGTTCTCCATTGCTCCGAGCATTTTTATTAACTCAAAGCAACCCGTACATTCCGCAAAACAAGACAAAATCGTCGCTTCAGGAAAAAGCCCACATAAAACACCCAAACAAAAAACATGTCCTCGTTTCGATATCCATCCAAACATCCATCGCGGCAAAAGAGCCAAATGTAAAACTACTTGCACAAAGTTAGCCGGCGGTCCAGCACTTGGCCCAAGGAGCATCATAAATGGCCACCCACGTGCAAGTACGACACCTACGACCGCGACGAGATCCCGTCATCAATCATCTGCCTCTTTTTCACCCACTTTTATTACCAATGTGTTTACTTCTAATCAGTGTAATGGACTCCGCTGTGAGCGTTGCTTGAAATCGTCTTTAACGTATATACATTCTCCCTCTCTCTCTCTCGGTACATATATCGTCGAGCCCCCGGTAATGACAGAATGGCGGTTGTAATGTTGAAATATAAAAGAAGCTGCCAAGATCCTCTTTATCCCTTGTCGGGCCGTATTTTATGCATTGGATGATTTGCTATGCGAGGCGGCTTTATAAAGTATTTAGCGAGCCTTTATAAGCCGTTCCAAATGATAACACATCTTTTGTGGGGCCTCCAGTTTATTCGTATCGAATATCAGAGCGAGGCAGGTTTCAATTCGATACTGGCTGGAAAGGGCTTGAGAAATTGTTAAATTGCAAATATGACTTGTTTTACTGTAAATGGATGCCCGCCCTCATTTCTTTGAAGCAGCTGGATTTTTTTCACGTGGTTGTCTGGCGGGCATTTTGGATCGCATAATCCGTATGCGACGTAACACTAGAGAGTTTACGGCATTGTTGAGGCGAGAGGGAGGGACAATGCGGCGGTCAGCTGCGGGTCAAATATTGTCGGGGCTCAAAGCCGGAGTCCGAACGTGTCTGTTCCGAATGCTGACGGATTAGCGCCGGCCGGGCATACGGCCGCACGAGGAAACTCAAGACGATTTTTAACGGCAAAGGCCGCCAAGAAGTCGCCGTCATAAAATGGGCGACACGTGATGTCTGAGGCCCGTAAACCGGCTTGGCTGCGGGGAGGGGCGGCGCCACGGAGAAAAAAAAAAGCAGGTGGGCTCGGCGTTGGCCGACCTTCTTTGTCAAGACCTGCAAGGTATGAAGGAAGGCAGCTCGTGCGCTCACTCACAGCCAGCGGCAACGTTATCATCCAAAGCAGGCTGGCTCGAAAAAAAAAAAATCAAAGACTGCAATTTAAAGGCCACAATGTTGCCCTTCAATTTCTTGACCTTCAATTCCTTGACCTTCAGTTTCAATTGGAGGCCTAAGGCAAACGCTTTCTCACATCAGCATGATTTTTTTTTTTAATCCACACCACTTGTACTTTTGCTTCCATTTCTTCTGCTTTCTTTTGGTGCTTGAGAAATTGGCTCATTATCACCACCTTTTGGCCACCCCAAGTCGTATTTTAGTAGAAGCTGCAGAACTAGCCAACCTCAGGAAAAAAAGTAGTGCTTGTAGTCTAACAAAAAAATGCTTGTTTCACTACACCCTAAAAATTGGACGCACCCAGCAAGTTGGCTCATAAACAACAAAAAACAGCACACTCGTCAAGTTCCACCATTTGTTTGATTCCTACGGGCCGACCTGGCACATTTGACCTGGTCTCTATCGAGCTCTGACCAGACGGCGGTGTGACGGCGGAAGTCGTTTTTGGAAATCCAAACGACTCCTTTCAATCTGGCGCCAACGAGGCTTTACAGTATGCGTTCCCATCTCGCTCGGTGTCATTTTGACTCCTAATTACAAATCGTGAGGATGTTGAGCTTGTCTAATGGGCACTGGCAGTCGTCAGACACGCTGCGGCAACAGCCCGAATCGCATGGTGTCATTTGCCAGCGGGGAACAATGAGCTCATCTCTCGGGGAAGCGTCGTGGCCGCAATTTAAAAGCCATCGAGATGCCTCTGCCTTTTATAGAGCTGCCTGTGCGGTAAATAAGAGTTGCGTTTGCTACATGCCACGCTCTGTGTGTCTTTCGAGCGCATTTCGCTGCCGAGTTCACACGTTTGGATGTTAATTGCGCCAATTTTTTCCTGATCCTTTTGCTGCTGCTGTCTTGCCAGTAATTGGGTACAATTATGCCAGCGGATGATTTCTCGACATGAAGTCTCGAGTAGATTTAGCAACCATCATTAGCAGCAACAGCGCGCCTTTCACTGAAAGAAAAACAGGCAGGCAGACAAAAGTTATGGCGCTCCAATTTGTAATCCAATTATCTCCTAATGAATAAAACACTGTTGCGATTCGCTGGGACTGTGCGATGGCCGGAGTGGACTTACTTAATACTCTAAACCACCCCCCCCCCCTCCCCTGTCTCTCTTTCTGCAAATTAATTTATGGTCTAATTACTGGACAAGCCTCCAGATATGAAGGAACACAAATCACTATCCCTTAGCGGTTGGCAGAAAAAAGGCAGAGGATAATTGAAAATGGAGAAGGGGGATCAATAGTTAGAAGCCCAAGGTTACATGAAGTGCGACGTTACAATTAAAATGGAGATATGATGCATTGCATGATCCGCGGCAAACTGGTAGCTGAAAATACCTTTGCACTCACAAAAAAAAGAGCTGTTGAAAGACACGTTTCCAGCACATGGCGCTTGCACACGGCTAGCTAGCTTGTAAAATATGTGCCGTTTCATTCTCACATGGGTAGCCTGGGCCGCCTCTGCACACGTGGACAGCCAGGTCCCGAAAGGCCAGATGCCCAAAACCCTCGTCAGCCAGGCCCGGTCCCTCGTGCCTGGCTGTCTCGTGCGTTTACCTCTGGCCTGTTAAAAATGATATCAGCTCATAGAGGGCAAGCATTAGCATTTGCATTTTATTGGAAGCGCTGAGATTTAGAGCGGAGGATATATCAGCTCTGAGCAGGCAGAATTAGTTAACAATGCATTACCTGCCTTTTATGGCAGCCATAACTCTTCTCCCCTGGTGGAGAGGCGAGATGAGGGAGTGGGGGTGGTGCCGCAGTGGGTGGGGGTTGCTGAAGGGGGAACCGAGCCAGCAGAGGGTTGGAGGAGGAGCATTTGGAACCAACTGGCTCTCTGGTCCCGGGAGCATGCACATCAAGTGTGATGGCTCCCCAAATTAGAGCATCACATGGCAATGGCCTTGCCACACCTCAGTGCACCAGTCATCGCCACCACGCTTTATATCAGCAAGCAACGAGCTCGCCAACAGTAACACGCAAGCCAGCTCCTCCATTGATGAGCATCATTTGAAAAACAAAACGGCACGGTGTGTGGCAGTGCCATTGTTGCACAGTCTCCTCCCCTGCTAAACACTCATCTGGTGTGATGCGCCGTTGGGGGAGCTGGCCGCCCTCTTCTGCCGCTGCGGCCAATCATGCCCTGAGGAACTCATTTGCACGGCCTGCTGGGAGTGTATTGGAAGTGCGAGGGCTGCCATGAAATCCAACAGACCCACGTACGCCTATCAATGGTGGTTCTGCACGGCCCAAGGCCATGAAATGCATTTGAATGAAATTTAACAAAGACACAACTACTATTATTGAATCAAAGAATTGCAGATATTTACACTCTGGCCACATTCTGAAAATCAAACATGAAATTTATTTTGACCTTGAAGCAGACATTCACAATGTCATTAGTTTTCATTTTGTTGTTTTAGCATGATGGTTATGGATCAGGTAAATCTATCCAACACAGGCTCTTTGGATGAGCTCTTCCAACGACTATTCTCACGTGATGTGTTGAAAAAGTTGAGCATAAATGTCTTATAATGCCAAATGGAGCATGTCTCTGCCACACATGACATTTTTAGCTGTAAAGCAATAGTCGGTTGTGCTCCGTGCCGCTACATGTGTTGTTACCGCGCATGAGCAGCAGCCCCCCCTCACCCCCAACCAAATCTACCAGCCGGGGTTCATGGTCAGCGCTGTTCCAAGCTCCATAAAACAGCCTGCTGTTTCATCCCTTTGCCCAGCTTAACGGTCCCTAGGGCTGCAAATTTACTAGTGACCTTTGCATCGTCGTTACAGCAGAACAGGCTTTTTGCTCGGGAAATTCCATCACTTTAGGTGTAACTGAGCAGCTCTCTGTATGCATGCCTGCGTGCTCACTGTAAAGGGCACTAAGAGAAAAGGGAAGGGCTGGAGCTGTTGCGGGACTCGTGGGTCAACGATTGTTGCCATTTACTTTTGGATCCAAAAAGCAAAAATAAGGGACATAAATATTCAAATACACAACGCCGACTTTAGTTTGAGTGAGCTAGGGCTGTAATTGGTGAAATATTAATTGGTTCAAATGACTTAAACTGAAAACGGAAGGTGTTTAGATTCTCAGCCAGTGCGCAAAAAGGCATTTACTGGATCAGATGAACGCCGTTGCTGACGTGCAAACCCACCCACCTTAAATTACGCCGGAAAGCAATGCAGGTAAAAAAAATGAATGCTTTTTGTCCAACAGTGACACCTGCTGGTGATATAGGCTGGTACAAGACATTTCCTCCGTAAAAAAAAAAAAGTGTACTCAACATTTTTTTTTCCTTTGACTGTTGCATCTAATTTATGTGTTATTGTTTTGGTTTCCTGCCCTCTTACAGTGCACAAGCCCACCAGCTGAATACATACATTGCTGGGT
Source organism: Syngnathus floridae (assembly GCF_059516105.1). Classification (NCBI taxonomy): domain Eukaryota; kingdom Metazoa; phylum Chordata; class Actinopteri; order Syngnathiformes; family Syngnathidae; genus Syngnathus; species Syngnathus floridae. The sequence continues at coordinate 7,121,166 of NC_142414.1, read as the reverse complement.
CAAAAAAAAAAAAAAAAAGCACATTTGGGATTAAAAATGGAACCCACACAAGACTTAACCGAACCTCCTTGGTTGCTTTTTTTTTTTTTTTTGCAAAAAACAACCCACAATTGTGTCAAAATGCCCCAATTTTCTGGGCCGGTTCAATTTTTAACCCAGCGGTTGTAAGGGTGTCCATCTTGGTAATGTTTGCGATTAGAAAAAACCCAAAACCAACAGCAAATTCAACATCGAAACAATTTATTGAAGTATGCTGCCATACTCTGTTTAACATCACAAAAGGAACGGCTCACGTTTTGTTTAAAAAGTCTGCAATGTTTAAGAAAAACAAAAGTGTAAAAAGACTGTCACGCCAGAACTACTGAAGGCTTTGTTGCTAAGTAAAATAAAGCTCATTAAAAACATATTTGGCCCTAAAAACTATTTTGGGACACACGACACCCACTTTTTAAAATATGTCACCCATCTTGGAAAGTATCTGTGAAGACAAAATGACAGGAAGCACTGAAGAATAGTTGCCAATCAAATGAAGGCAGGATAAGCCTGATCAGGCAACATTCTAAAGCTTCGAGTCACGATGATCAAAATCATGATTCACCCATTAAAAGTGACGTGATTTGAGGACTAATATTTGGAAATGAAAAGCACCGACTTATCGTCGGCAATGGCGAGCGTCACCGTGTTCATCCACAAGGTGGCAGCGAGCGCAAACGCGCCCGGCGGTGACTGATGCAGCAGTTTCTCATTCGCGACGGGACACCCGATGACAAAAAGATTGGTCTAAAGAGGGTTGGCGGTCTGTGTCCATTGTATGAGCGTCTTTGTCGGACAATGTACAGCGTGTGGGGATGCAGTTGGGGGGGGGGGGGTAAAAATGTCTGACTCAAGCTTGTCCGTGTGGCGGAGAAGTTGTCCTTTCCCGTGGAGGCGAACAAACTCACACGCTGACGGCGTCCTTCTCCTTCTTGTCGCCGTCCTCGTGCCAGGTGAGGCGTTCCTCGTAGAAGGCGATGACGATCTGCGGGCACTTGAGATTGGCGTCTTTTGCGAGCACGAGGTCCGCCTCATCGGAATCTTTCCTGTGGGAGGCAAAAACGGTTGAGCACGGTTAAGAAGCGTCACCGTCAACTTCTCGCTCATTTGAGAATCAAAGACGGGAACAGCCTTCATGCGATCGATCCGGGGTCTACCCGTCGTCTTAGACGGGCTCGAGCTCAAAAGGAGATTTTGTCGGAGTGTTATGATTTTGGGCGCAATTGAAACGCTTTTTTGTTTTCCGCTACAAGGACCGGCACTTGGACAAAAGGTTATCCAGATTGTAAAAACGCTCGGGAAAGATACCTTGTTTCAAATATTAACACCTCCCCCTCGCAAGCTTTCCCAAAGATTGTTAGCCAAAGTTGTTCAAGGCTGCAATAATTGAAGTAACAGGCCAACGTCAAAGTTTCCCAACTTTGCGCACAGAAGCAAAAGGAAACTACAAGTGCTTGTTATGGTCAGATTAAAAAAAAGGCGAACTGAGATGAGCTCGCAAGTGTAACGCGTACCATTTCATCAAGAACATCAAATCACCACACGAGTCAGTTGCCCCAATGATTTTCTCTGGTTCAAGGCCCTTCTCAAAACCTCGGGCCACTAGAATTTCATCCTGAAACACAAAGCAACATCAATCCTTAACATGGAAAAAAAATTGATAGGAATTAATATTTGCCCACCATATTGAAAAAAGCTCAATCTATCGTGGCAGTGTCACCGGCATCATTACCTCTTTCTTTTTTTTAGGTTTGCTTCCACCCTCGTCGTCTTCGTCGTCGTCCGAGCTCCTCTTCTTGGAGCTACCGGAGTCTTTGGCGCGTCCTGGAGAGGGGGCTGTGCCGGGCTTGCTGGCTGCGCTACTTGGAGTTGAGCTCCCACTTTTTTTGTAAGTCTTCATAAACTCGGAAATGAGCTCGGGGCAGTCCAGGTTCTTCTCTGGTTCCCATGTGTTGTGCTTGCTGAGAACAAATCACAACTTCTAACACCAACTGAACAATTGCCGTGCGTGTTCTCCTATTTTTTGACATGTTATGGGCCAAACCAGTTAGTGAATCTTAATTTACATTTGAGCATTTTCTGCACCGCCTATTTGACATATCTTAGGTGTCTCAGACAATGGCTGAGAAAGATTTTTTTTCACTATTATTTGTCAATAAAAAAATCAAAACATTCATCAATGGTCAACATCATTAGTAATTGCAGCTGTAAATAGGATATTTTTTCAGTCCTTCTCTTCGGGTGCACACAATAAATAATAATAAAATAAAAATGAACTTACTCTGAATATCCTTTCCACTTGAGAAAGAACTCGACCCTGCCTTTCGTCACCCGCCGGTCCAGCACCTTCTCCACAACATACTCTTCTTCATCCGACGAAGAGGAATCGTCTTCGCGAGACTTTTTGCCCATTGTAAAGTTGGTTGGTGAAGAGCTTTCAATGACGTTCACTTGAAGGCACACTTCCTGAAAATTAACATTTAAACCGAAACACGAGTGGTTTAAAACGATAAAAGGGCTCCGTGTTGTTCTGGGCACTACGAAGAATATTAACGCGGTGAGGAAATTCACTGGTTATAGCAGCAAATTATAATATACAGTCTGACGAGTACACAAGTGGGATCAAAATTAACCAGGTGATGAGGGAACAAAAACATTAGAGAAGCCACCAAGTTGAAAAAATGGCTAACTCTGCTCTGGGTTAGCATTGCGACAACAACATTTACGGGTATTTGTTTGATCGGGGATCACTAGAAACTAAACATTGGCTAGAAAAACATTAGAGCAGAACTATTAAAGCCCTCTATTTCAGTCACCAAGACGTAAAATAGCGATACCATGCTAACGCTAGCTAGTTGGCGTGCTAATCAATGAACGGAGCAAAAGCAAACGTGCTAACGAAGATAGCCTGCGAACGCTTAGCTAACAGACGACGCGCCAACACGCTTACGCGTTTGCTTACCTTGTTCACGCAACAAGCATCAGTCTTAACCGATAGCAAGGTGGGGAGCTGCTTGTTTGTGAAGGGCGACTGAGGCTAACTTAGCATTTAGCCGAGACCACATAAAGGTACTGTACGCTTGCTTGTCCCGGTGCGTGAAAAGCGCGCCTTAAAGCTCACAATGAACGAATGTCTCCGCCCCTCAGCCAGCTTCTGACCTATATTGGACGCCCGTCATCCGCTCATCCCTAACTATTATATACCGTTTGTTATTACCATCAGTCGAAGCTTAATACATCATTAATAGGGGAGAAAAACGAAAGAACCAGAAAGCGAGGGAACATATACATAAGACATTACAGTAATTATGGTAGCTTATGAACTCTAATAACAGCGATGCGCATGTCCCCACCAAAAACCAAATGTCGTTATGAATGACGTTCAATCGCAAATGACCGACATTTAAAACTTGTATAGATGTATATACTGGTTTGTGATTAAAATATGTATTGCAAACGCGATCGTTAATGCAGAAAATGCACTCGAATATTTGGGTCGTACGGAAAATGCGGCCACGCCTACCTCGATAGCGATTGGAGCTCATGGTTGATTGACAAGATTGTGTCCAATAAATATTCTTGTTGGAGTGACGCCACACCTCAGCGGGAACCCCTGACCAATCGCTGAGCCAAAGAGGTGGATCTGTAACTATTTATTCTACTGTTGAGAGGCAGTCTTGGCGTGCCTGCCTGACGCGGTTCACCTTTTTCAGTGAAATTGAAGCGCGTCGGCTGAAGTTACTCTGCGTGCAAAATGTCTAAAGATGTGAGTACCTTGTCGTTATTAAGTAGTTGAGAGATGGAGAAAATGAACCAGTTGGCAATCCGTATATTGTGCGCGTTACTTCAATTTGAATGCGCGACACGAACTGCAATGCCGCCATTTTATAGGAGCCCGGGCCTCGTGCTCTATTGTTCGTAGGATTTCCCATCGTGGAAATTTACTGCTTTTTAAAATTGTTTATACTCAGTCGCAACTAAATTATCACACCGTTGCTGCATTGGGTGATCTTTCGGAAGTGAGTTTAAGTCAGCAATACATGAGCCTACCGCCACCATATTGTGGCGTAATGGCGGCGTTTTCGCCCTCCCCCACCCAGCGCTTGACTGCAACGCGGAACCATGTCTGTCTCTCCCGACACGCTCAAATAAAACTGCGCAGACGCCCCGTGTTACTCTGCATCTCGCTGAACGCCGCCGTCATGCATTCTCTTACTGTTTAGATTCCACGTGAGCCAGAGCAGCTTCGCAAGCTGTTCATCGGAGGATTGAGCTTCGAAACCACAGACGAAAGTTTGCGGGCCCATTTCGAACAATGGGGTAGTCTTACTGATTGTGTGGTAAGTGAATTAATTTGAATTCAACTGTTTTCTCAGGAGCGTATTTAAATGATCTCTTGTGTCGGCCGCTTAGGTCATGAGGGATTCCAACAACAGGAGATCCAGGGGGTTTGGCTTTGTCACCTACTCATCAGTACAGGAGGTGGATGCTGCTATGTCAGCTCGTCCTCATAAGGTGGACGGAAGAGTGGTTGAACCTAAACGTGCCGTCTCCAGAGAGGTAGTCCAACATTGTCGATGGTTTTCGGGCTGGTGGATAGATAGATGTGTTGATTGATTTCTCCTGTTGCAGGACTCCAACCGACCGGGCGCTCATGTCACAGTCAAGAAAATATTCGTTGGTGGTATCAAGGAGGACACTGAGGAACAACACTTGCGTGACTATTTCGAGCAATTTGGCAAGATTGAGGTGGTTGAAATTATGAACGATCGGAATACCGGAAGGAAGAGGGGCTTTGGTTTTGTGACTTTCGATGACCACGATGCAGTGGACAGGATCGTCAGTAAGTGCACTTTTGACCGTGACTCGGAATGGACGGCTGTATGCGACATGTTTGTAGACTACACGTTTCTGTTCCCGCAGTTCAGAAATATCACACCATTAACTCCCACAACTGCGAAGTGAGAAAGGCCCTCCCACGACAGGATATGCAGTCCTCGGGAATGAGAGGAGGAGGTACTTGCCGCTTGCACGCGTGGCATGAATCATCTGCTCAATATTTGTCTTTCTAATCTTTTTCAAAATGTCCAACAGGATTTTCAGGCGGACGCAGCGGCGGTGGAGGCGGTGGCGGGCGGCCGTATGACTACGACAGAGGTTACAACCAGGGTGAGCGAACGGTACACCGCTGTGACTGCAGAGTGTTGTCTATCGCTAACTTGCCCATCTCCTTCCAGGAAGCAGAGGTAGATATAGTGACAACCACTACAACGGCAATGATGGAGGTAAGTGTGCAGTTTTTGGGTTGAGATGAACTTGCCGCACAGCTGTACTGAAAAGGCATCTTGTTTTTAGGCTATGGAGGTGGATATAACAATGGAGGGAACCGCGGCTATAGCCAAGGATACAACCAGGGAGGTGGCGGCGGTGGAGGCTACGGCGGAAATAATTACGACAGCAACGGTTACGGTAGATAAGTTTTCTTTGGCGGCGGAACAGTGTGGCATTTGGCCTGCAAAATGATCCCGTGCCGCCATATCCTGCAGGCTGCGGAGGGGGTGGCAGCTACAACATGGGTCACTATGATTCTCAGTCCTCCAACTTTGGCCCCATGAAGAACAACTTTGGCGGCGGCGGTGGAGGCGGCAGCAGGAGCTATGGTGAGTGGATAGTTCAATACCATCATGGCGTTATTCTATATAGACTGAGTGCACGTTGATTGTGTTGAAGGTGGCTATGGGGGAAACTCAAACAGTGGCTATGGACGTCAAGGGCGATTTTGAAGTGACAAAAGGGGTGAGTATTGATTCCGTGGCCACCGGCTTTCCAGTCTTTGTAGTAACAGGGAGCCGTTGTTCGGTGCTCATAACCTTAAAAAAAAAAAACTCAGGATTTCAGGTCCTATGAAGTCAGCGCGCAGTTAACAATGTTCCGTATTGTTCAACAGGGCTGAGTACTTAGGAGAGGAAGTGACAGCAAGAGGAGAGCAAGGAGAGGAAGTGACAGGGCAGCTGCAGGTGTACCTCCTAAATCTGCTCAGCCAAACACGTGGCAGGTTACTTCCGCTGCGACAGATGTATACTAGGTTAAACAAAAAAAAAAATGGAGGGTGGTGTTCCATTAAGCGTTTTTGTGTTTTGATTTTTGTTTTATCAAATTTTGTTTCTGGAAAGCAAGCATTCCAATGAGGGTTTTATGTAGATATGTTGTCCTTAATCTCTGGTTTTATTTGTAACTGCATCCAAGTTGAGCTGAAATAAACAAACTTTCAGTCTTTTTACAAACTCTTGTTAGCCTCCTTTAGTGGTTTTGAGAAGAGGGCCGGCCGCCCGGCTGACTTTTGCATACAGCTGGGGAGCACCACGAGCAGAGCCCAATGACAGAGCATCCACGCGGTAGGCCTCGACCGGTTGAGGGCTGACAGGGGTTCGAAAAGGCTCGCTCGCGCTTGCTACGCAGGTCATCCGAGGCACGCTAGCTTACATGCGCTCTGTGAGGCTAGCCGTGGAAGCCAGCTGAGGGAGAGAAGTAGCAATCGTCGCCAGGAGCGTTGAAGCAGGGGAGGGTGAGGACAGAAGCCTGAGGCTAGCAAGGCAGCAGCTTCCAAAGGCTTAAATGCTACCTGTGTAGGTAAGACAAGACTTCTCAACATACACCTTGCTTGATCATGTCCATGTGGTAGTCAGATGTGTGGCACAGTAATGATTAAAGTGTTTTCATGAAATTGACCATCCCTGAGACATAATATTTGCATGCCGCCGATCCGTTTCAGCGGCCGCTGGATTCCATTGACTTTGTGCTTCTAATTTCAGGTGACATACAAGTTTGACCAAGGCGGAACGACATCGTACGTATCACCAGCAATGGCTACATCAGGTACAACCGGCGATGCTCTGCCTTTTTTTGGGATTGAAATTGCACTTTGAATTCAAGCAATTACACCAATTGTCGTGAACCTGGACCTCATCTGATGGGGTGTTTCTCTTGCAGGATTCTGGAGAACGACTGCAGATTTTATTTATTTTTGTATTCATCTGAAGAGACCAATGTTTCATTTTTTTTAAAATAAATTTTATTTTCATAAACAGGTGGTGTTTTAACTTGAATGCACAATAAAACACCCGACGTCACCCCGACATGAACGCTCTTTTCCCTACGAGCGTCGACCCGACCCGAACACTCATTTCCTTTCGAATTGCACTATTGTTTCTCGCGCAATGTCGTTTGAGGCACCAGATAGGTTTCGCCGTCCGCCATCTGTTGCAAGCAGTACTCGTCGACGGAATACGGTCGTCCGCTTTCATCCGTCAGCTGAGAAAACACCTCGGTGTAGAGTTGGCTGAGGTGACGCTTGATGTACGTCAAGCTGCGCTGGAATTCCAACCTCTGCTGCACCAGGCTGTCTCTGTGAGCCTGCAGCTGAGCCAGCTCTCTTTCCAGATGAATGATACTGTCCAGTTTGCGCTTGCGACAGTTCTGGGCTGCCACTTTGTTCTTGCCCCTGCGCCTAATGTCCTTGATCAGCGCCAGTTGGGCATCGTTCAGGGTGTGCTGCGTCAGCAACTCGTTGAAGTCATCCACTGGCAGGTTGACGATCTTCTCCATCGGGAAGGGGATCTTCAATGCCGCCGCCCGCCTCTCATCCTTGCTGGCTGCTGTCTGGACTGCTCCTTGAGCTTTTGAATGCACGGTGTGTTGCCAGCTCCCTCTGCTGGCTGACTCGGGGCGGTAAAGGTCACCCAAAGTCAGATTTTTGGCTGGCTCGGGATTCGGCATGTTGAAATGCGAATGGCTTAAATGCGGTTGGGCTGCGAAATAAGATTCTGGCGGGTAAGCGTCAAAGCGACTCTGGTAATCTGTCTGGTAGTTGGGTGGTCTTCCACCACCCGTTTCCCCGTCACACGCGATGGACATGTCCAAACCCCTGTAGGCCGCCATTAAACCAGCGGCAGAAGTTTCCGGTGAGGCCAAAGGTGGGCTGGAGCCCAGCGAGAGTCCAGAGTCTGACTCCAGATCATCGGCCGAATGAGCAAACGAACCATGGCCGCGTGTTGTCCACATGGCGCGACGGGGCACACCGCCGTTAGGCCTTCTGTCATCTCGACCGGCTTCCGATGAGCCCATCTGTCCCGCGAGAGCCATCGTCTGATCAAGTTGCGGTCCCGAGTGCTCATAGAGTTGCTCTGCGCGGTGACCTTCCGAGTAACCTCCGTCGTACGCGTCGGCCGGGCCCACCTCAAATGCGGCGGGCTCCGCAGAATGGCGGGGAGCGGGCCCGTATGCGCCCATCAGAGGCGCTGGCTCGATACTTTGGTATTGGCTTGTTTGGTAGGAGCTGTCGGCAGATGTCTCCAAGCCCTGCAACAACAACAAGCAGTCAGGCCGGTAGTCCGAACGAGTCTGGTGGCCATTTTTTGTTTTGTAGTCATATACTAAAAACTTTAAAAAAAAAAAAAAAAAGGGCCTATGCAAATGCTGCGGTCACCTGCAACTCTGTTATGGCCATCAACTCCTGCCAGGCGGCGTCCATGTCTGTCTGCGAATGTTGCGCTCCATGAGCTCGACCGCTGAGGAAATGAGCAGGCGCTCCGCCGCACGCTCTGCTCGAGGGGAAGGCCAGTAGCTTGAAAGAGAGCAAAAAATATTTGAGTGTCGACGCGGGGGCAAGCTGTAAATCCAAAGTCTTTGACAACCCCTACCTCGCAGGTCCTCCTTGGCGGGGGCACGTAGTTTGCTGTTGAACACATTTAGGCCACGTTCTTGTTGCAGAAGTTCAACCTTGTAAGGATTCACTTATCATTACATATCCGATTATCACCAACTCTTTACTATCAGGACAGAGATATGCTAAAAAGACACAAGATCACTGCAATGTCAGCGGTGGCGTGTCTTGTCCGCTTCGTTCTCCTCCTTGAGGTCAAGCATGCTCATTTCTAGCAGTTTAATTTCTATGAAGGCTTTCTGGAACACACGAATGTTCCCAAACAGTTGACTCCGCCCATCAGCTGTGCCAACCGGTGATAAGACAATCTGTAGGGAAACAGAATATTCTGCGACAGCGGACGAGGCCTGCTGGAAGACTGTAAACGTTTTTTGGAACAGTCTCGTAACCACCGATGCTAAATGTCAGTCGGCGCATTCTTGCTACTTGTCGTTGTGCAAACTCTCGTCCAAATGTTTCAAAATGGACGAGCAACCAATGACTGCGTCGAAACGACCTGCTCACTTGCTAATATTAGATTTGAGCCGTTGTCATGATTGATTGCGATTGCTATATCACACACAATTTGTTGATTTTTTAGCTTAAATATAAACTCTTCACATTATAAAATTGGGAAAGCTTTGTAGAATTGTGACCGGTGGATAAAATATTGAGCAAAAATGTTTTTAAGAGACGCAATGGCCTGTTAGGAGATAAGGCGACACTTTGCAAAATAGCTTCTAAAAGCGCCTGCAAGTTATAATAATAAAATAATAATACATTTTATTTATTTTCAAGGCACTCAAGGTCGCCGAAATGTTGAAATACTTATACGTTGAAATACGTCCCAACAAAAAAAAAAAAAACTTCAGCGTCATGGCAATGATGTGCCTAAAAACATCCAGCAATAAAATTGAACGTGAAATGATGATGCAAAAAGTCCTCCATCAAGCCACATTTAGTTTGATGAATTAAAAAACGACAAGAGGGAAGCGACATACCTGAGCAACATTGCGTACGTGGGTCAGCTGATGGGCATCATCCTGCCCTGGACAACAAAAATCGTCCGGGCTCCTCCAGGCGGACTATGCGTGTGAGTGTCTGCGTGCGCTCAGCGACACACAGCAGCAAAAATGGGATGGCTCAAAGGCGACGTTCCTCTAAAGTGCTTCTTAATAGCACGCTTACACCCCAACCTCCAAATTTCCCCCTTGCCCACATGACAAACCACAAAGCCACAAGCTGCCGCCATGGACCATACCTACCAAAATATGCATTCGCCACAGAAGACAAAAAAACAAGCTGTGTCCTTCAAAATGCTCCTGAAGCAAAAGGTATGACGAGGGAACACCTGGAGTCAGAAGAAGACTTCTTCGGCCTGGGCAGGGCAGGGGTGGGATTGAGACCTACAAATGGAATGTACAGGTAAGAAAGAACGCATTGTTCCTCGACCTGGCGTCCAGGGAGAGCGAGGGGAAAGAAGGAAGAGAGGGAGAGAATTCCGTTCCCATCCTTTGGCAAAAAAGACTTGAGAGAACCGCTCCGAGCATGGATAGAACCCGCTGCTTCAAAAGTCTAAGCTCACCCCGGCCAAAGTAGTGATGGATGATAGCTCAATGTCAACCATTTTGTTTACAGATGCTTCCGCTTTTTAGTAAATGACATCATACTTTGAGAATAACATAAAGAACCCGGCTTGCTTGTGAGCAATTGTGGGAAAAGGTGAACGTCTACCCGGAATCGAGCCAGCCAGGGATTTCCCGAGCGCTTCCGGCAAGGCCTTCCCGGCGAGGCCAGGGCCGCGCTCGTGGCTCGCCCCTGACTCAAGCTGCGACACCGCAAGCGTGTTATTAGCGCCACCGCAGCAGTGGCCGGCGCCTTTGGCATCTGGACGCAGTAGACGCCCACGCTCCTCCCGTCCCGTTTATTTGTTTGCCTCCATTAAGTTTTCCCGGCAGCTTTTTTTTCTTTTCCTTTCAAATACCGGTCTGGCGGTTGATTGGAAATAAGTCGCCTAGACATTTCGTGTAAGAGAAAGAGACAGAGAGAAAAACAAAAGAGGAACTAAGTGGGCGTACCTTGAAAGGAATCTTGATCTGTTTTATTTCTGATAAAAACTATCACACGTGGTTTTCACACATCGCAAGTCCAGTGGCAGAAAATGAGGAAGCGTCAAAACACAGTTGGCCGAATGTTACCGTTTAGCCGGCATTTATTTCAATGTGTTTCCATCAAGATAATGTTTGGCAGAAAACTTCAGATTGCGCCATCTTATCTATCTTTGGTTTTTTGGGGGAATTTTGCAAAGTGGTGACATGGATCCACGTAAAGATCCACGAGACCTATCTACCGGTCTGCAACGGCTTCTCCAATCAGTTCATTTAGGAAAATAATTAAATTTGTTTCATTCCATTGGATTTCAAAGACTTGTTGTTGGCAAGGTTAGAGATGCGCTCGGCGACCTCCTCGACTTGACCGGCTGCAAAAAAAGACACCCAAGGTTGCAATTGAAGCGTCATTGGTGGAAGACAGGTGGGCCAGAAAGTGCTCTGCATGCTGCTCACTTGAAGATGGAAGGCAGGGGAAGCGGAACTTCTGCTCAATGCTGATAAAAGGACCACTTGAGTGGAAGGAAGGCAACTCACAAACTGTTGTGGTTCCGCTGGCAGACGACGACCAGAACGAGGCAAACTTTCTTCCATATTGGTCAAGATGATTTTTTTTTCAATTTGTGAGAAATAACATCGTGTCAGCTTTTCCCGTTTGATGATTTTGCGGACGGCACTGACATGCTCGTCGTATTTCCCCATATTTTGATCGAAACAGCATCCTTACACCATTCAGGCGTCACATCAAATTTTAATGCGGAAAACTAAATTTGAAAACCGGGCTTTAACTATACAAACATTGCCAAAGGTTACCCGCAACGTCGCTTTCAATTCAAAACGTTATGTGTTCTCGACAACAACACAATACCGTTGCTTTCACCGCCACGTACAGCTATGTTATTTTGTTCTTTTTCAAAACTCTGAGCTGAAAATATCGAAGCGTCAGGCCAAATTGTGATGTCATTTATAGACTGAGATAGAGGGAAAACCCCATTGGCCTGCTTTTCCCAATGCTTCCCAGAAGTGGGAGGTAGGATAATTGGAGTTGGTTGAATGTAGGAGGGTATTGGGGGAAAAAAAAGAAAAAAAAGATGAGTACAAGCAGACCACATGAAAACTTTCCACGCAAAAAATGTCCCTGGCCCAGTCGGGAAAACATGACAGCGATATATACCTCGGTGTGGAAATAAAAATGGGACTATTGTTGCAAATGTACACAATTGTGGCAATTCTGCTGACACAAAGGTCTTGTGGGGTCGCGCTGTTGTTGACTTTCACCATTTCATCGGATTGTCTCCCCTTCACCCCTTCACCTCTCGTTTTCCCACCTTTTGCTCAACGAGCTCGATACCGACCGTATAATAAATAAATTAGTAGCTCATTTTCCAGCTAGGCTGATATCTACCTTTATCCCCAAGCTTGACCTCTCAAAAGTAGACATATACGTGTAGCACATGGGCACTCAAGTGGAAATTCATTTTCAAGGGACTTTGATGGACTTTGTTGCCCAAAGTCGTTAATGGACGCAGCCACTGCTTGGTTGGGATTATTTATACACCGACATTATATTATGTAAACTATAAAAACATTTAGAAAATAGAGTAAAATGTAAACTACAATAAAAATGTAGTTTAGATTGCTTATCAACACTTTTGTGTAATTTGTCAAGTGTGTTCATATTTTTCTTATGTATTTATATTCTTATTTATATTTCAGAACAGTTTCCAACTTTTTTAATTAACTCCATTTCACTGAAAAGTTGGTCGATCTCGCGAGAAAAGTGCTGAGCTACGTGTGTTTGCCGCCAGCCAATAGGAAAGCGCCTCATTCCGCGTACCGTATCACGTGGTTTCTGACAAGTCCACTCTACCGGGTTTGCCAACATAAAACAAGATGGATACTCCCATATTGGTAATATCGCTACTTTGAATAAAGCCTTTGTTTTCTAAGCATGCCGTGTGATATTATGGGAAACATAGAGACGGCGTTGGTTCGTTCGCGGAATGGTACAACAACACGTTGGTTAGCTAACTAGCCGGCCAGCTAGCTAGCTAGCCAGCCTCTGTGAGCTTACTTGTTAGCTTGGCTTCCGTCCGTTCTGGTGATGTGAAAGTGTCACGTTTCACCTTTCACATCAGCCAAATCAAAAAGCAACAATCGGCTATGGGTATCATTTGCATTTCAGCGTCGTTCCGTGAAATTGGCCTTTTGTTGACGTTTGAAGCAGCAAAAGCGACGCCCGCCACCAGCTGATGTTCAAATTCCAAATGTATTCGTTTCTAACGACGTGTCATTTAAACAGGAACCGTCTTTGTACACCGTGAAGGCAATTCTCATTTTGGACAATGATGGCGACCGACTTTATGCCAAGGTACAGGAGAGTTCATTGCATTTCTTTAATTAAACTTTGGCAATTCTTCCGCTTATGCATTAATCGGACCCGATGACATGTTTCTGCAGTATTATGATGACACTTACCCCACAGTGAAGGAACAGAAAGCATTTGAGAAGAACATATTCAACAAAACACATCGGACAGACAGTAAGAGATCGTGTTTCCCAATTTGAAGACACATGTTGCATTATCTTGAATATGGATCTTGTCTATGTGCATCACAAGGTGAGATCGCATTACTGGAAGGCCTCACGGTTGTCTACAAGAGCAACATTGACCTCTTCTTTTATGTGATTGGAAGTTCGCATGAAAATGAGGTACGTGTTTGTATCCCATAACAACGACAGGTCGGCCCGTCGTGAGTCCATTTTTCATTTGTTTGAAATGTATTTGTGCTGTAAGGAACAAAAGTGACACAAACAGCTTCCATTTGATGAAGAAATGTTTCTCGTTTGAACAGCTGATGCTGATGTCTGTTCTGAACTGCCTCTTCGACTCCCTCAGTCAGATGCTAAGGTATGCTATTGACATTTTTCATTAACGTCATCTTCTCGGACTGGTTCAGAGAAACTTTTAATGTCTTCTACTCAAACCTACAGAAAAAATGTTGAGCGCAGAGCATTGTTGGACAATATGGAGGGGCTTTTCCTTGCCGTGGATGAGATTGTGGACGGAGGGTGAGTTAAGCGTGAGCGTCTTCATCAGTCTCCGTTGAGGTGATGAGCTTGCTCTTTGCTGCCCCCTGCAGGGTGATCCTCGAGAGTGACCCTCAGCAAGTTGTTCACCGTGTGGCCCTAAGAGTAAGTCGCCACTTCTGCTTCTCTTGGTACTGTATTAAGACACATGCTGGGAACCTGAAACATCTGCTCTCTTTTAGGGGGATGATGTGCCTTTGACTGAACAGACCGTCACCCAGGTTGGTCCCCGCTGTTTATAAAACAACACAAAACAATCGCAAAGCCCGACGGAAAAGGCATCTGCAGCCTAAATCAGCTGTCAACAAACTTTGGCCACTTCTAACAGCGACAATAAGCACGAAATTTAAGCAACGTTTCCTTTCCAGGTCCTTCAGTCTGCCAAGGAACAGATCAAGTGGTCCCTTCTCCGGTAGTCGCAGCCGCGCAACGCGCCCGCTTGTCATGGCACTGATCCACATCCTCCTTTTGCTCCCCTGCAATCACCGCCGTCAGCTGCCGCAGCCCCAAAAAATATTTTCTGTACAGCTGTGGACACTAGCGGCTTCAAATCAGGTGTACATTCTCTCCGGTTGAACTGCTCTCTTTGTATTTTTATTTTCTCATGATGAAAACCAGCATATGGCTCCCTGATTCTTAAATCAGCCCATCAGAGCTGGTGACAACATTCCACGCATGGCCCTTGTAATCTTTTCATTTGTTGATGGAAACGTACTGTAATGTCATCACTGGTGGCCGAACTTTATTTCATTTTGCCTTCTTTTGTCATCAGACCACTTGAATAAAAGTCTGTTGATGCACTCCAACGTTTGTTTGCTCCTCATAAATGGTGTGGTTCTAGTGAGCCGGCCGTCTTAAGCGAGGGCGCCCTCTGCTGTTCGTTTTGTCACGGTGCAGCAGGTGCGGTGGACAGACCCGTCTTTTTAGGTGCGCGCAATTGGAATTGGTTGGTTGCTCCTTGCAAAAGCGGAAAATTTGTTGTTTTTTTCATTCAGAAATTGTTCCCACATTTCAACAGAGTAATAAAAAAAATGTAGTCAGTCATGGAACTTCCCTACTTGTGTTCTTTTTTTGGTCTCGTGGTATAAAACAAATGTGTATGGTCAGGAGAATTCACCAAAAGGCATCGTCAACACATTCTTGCTAATTTTAGACTTGACTGTGAGAACTAAGCCTTTGTTGTGGCCCCTTGCAGGAAAAAAAATACCTCGTCCACTAAGAACAAGTTAAGTTGCCAATCCTCACCTCAATCGATGAACTAGAATATCATTGATTGAAGCAAATTGATCGTCGGACCATTTTATTCACTTAATATCTTCACTCA
Organism: Syngnathus floridae; assembly: GCF_059516105.1. Taxonomy (NCBI): domain Eukaryota; kingdom Metazoa; phylum Chordata; class Actinopteri; order Syngnathiformes; family Syngnathidae; genus Syngnathus; species Syngnathus floridae. The sequence continues at coordinate 7,105,910 of NC_142414.1, read as the reverse complement.
TATCTGGGAAGCACCATTATGGAATCGAAATAGATAGAAAGCACAGTACGAGACAAGCGGTGAACCTTTTTTAGTCAAGCTACCAATAATAAATTACTGTCAGGGCGGGCACGTTTTATTTGACAAGCGTGTAACTGTCTTACGCAATGTGTCCACTAGAGGGCACTGACACGTTTACTTTAGCTTTAACGTGTTTAAGAAAAAAGCAGTCAGGGCAAATTCCCCCGTTTTATACGTCAAATTAGAAAAAGAAAAACTTTGCCATCATTTTTGTTTGAGTTGTGCAATTTCTGTCATTTTTTTTCCAGTGTGCCACCACCGTTGTGAACATTTTGAGCAGGCATTTAACTGGCTCTTAAGGGCCTTCGTCTTTTCCCGCGATATTTAAGATTGCTGTGGCATGACGACTTTTTTTTCTTTACGTCATAGAAGCTCATCAATGAAAGTCTTATCGGCTCTGACCCGTGGGGCTAATTACTTCCTTGGCTAGCCTCCAGTCTGATTCAGAACCTTGAATGAGAGCCTCTAAGAGCCACAATGAAAGAAAGCATGAATGAACTGTGACTGTATGTTACTGCTTCATGCTAAGTGTTTTACTAGCCAAGAAGCCATGCGGAGAGAGGGGGGTGGCGTCATCATTATCGCGCTGCTTTACAGTTATCGCACCAGTTTGCCAGCGAAGCGAGGACAGCGGGAGGACGCCGACGTGAAGGTTAGTGGAGCAATAAATGTGATGAGATGAAATCTTGGCTCCTAAAGTACACACTTGGCTTCTTTTGGTCGCCATCTCGCGCATGCGTGCTTCCATCTGCTAATTACACTTGCGCCATCGTAAAAAAAAAAAAAAAACCAGAAAAAAAACAACCCAGTAACTTCTCTTAATGATGGTTGGAATGTTTGAAAGTGCTTGACACGCTGTCAGAGAGGTGCGGGCTCGAGCTTTCGTATATGATCGATGAGTACAGTGCAAGCGAGAGTTACTCGCTTTCTTTTGCGTGCGCCTGAGTGCGCTGTGCAAAAGAGTCAATAAATTCTCGTCATCTGTAAGTTTAAAGTCTTAATATCATAAATGAGGCCGAGCAGCCGTCGGGCGGCGTGGACCGTGCGAGAGAAAACTGTCACAATAAGTTTGGATCTCGAAATACATTCAAGACGGAGCCATTTGATTGGCTAAATACATTCAAGACGGAGCCATTCGATTGGCTGAGCAGGACAAAGAGCATGACCCTTGGAGCATTTAAAGGCTACTTTATGGTAGCTAGCTAACATCCACACAAAGATACGAACCAAACTCCAAAGACTGAGTACAAACTATATAAGGGCATTCCAATGGCCATGAATGGAGAAAAAGGAGGAGGTCATTAAAGGTTAGGCTAGAAGAGCACACGTGCAGGAGCAGGAGGAGGCGGTGGAATGGGCCCGGGCCCAGCCGAGCCTGCATGCAGCAACTCTGCAGCCTGACGTGTTTTATGGCCCCCGCTGGCCTCTCTGGCTCTCTTTATGGATTCCCATAGAACGGAGAATGGCGACTGCTCCTGAAAAAGCCGGCCAAAAACAACACCTTCGCTGCTGCACTCTTGCCTGCCTTGGCCATAATTCAGCAAGCTGTTTGTGCCCCCGCCCCCCTCCCCAAAAAGAGCATTCATTGTAATGACAAAAATGACTGTAAATTTTGATGCTAATGTTTATTTTTTGTTGACGTCAGATAAAACTGTCAGCGTGAATGTGCTTGGTTTATTGGACGTCGTTACAGGTTGCTGAAAAAAAAAAAAATGGTGGGCTTTGTGAAGTTACAGCTTTTTCCCCTCCCTCCCTTTCCTCCCTCCTCTTTTGGACTGGAATAGCTTTGCCTTCGCGAGATCAGTGCTTTTATGGCACTCGAAAGATTTACGACATGAAAATGTCCAACTTTGATAGGAAAATGAAAGCGGTCCTCCGAGGGAAGCCATTGTGAATCCCGCAGATATCGGAGGTGATGTGTTCTCCCTCCATTTTCCTTTTTCCCATCGAAGAGAAGAAGGCACGCTCAAAAGTGACGCTTCAAGCTGAGCAGATATACTCACGTGTGCAACCGGGTCACATCTGGAATGCAGTTTGACCCCGCCCTTCCCCCACCACGGGCCATAATCCTGATGGCCTTTCTGGGTTACTGCTGTTATCAAACACTCAACACCTTTGCACCAGTGATGATGCAAAACAGTACTAAAGAACGACAATCTGTCATTTTCATTGGAGACAGTCAACAAGACAAGACGCACGCACACGCAATTGCGGCCGTAAAGCTTTACGAGGGGTTCCCAAGTCAGTTTTTTTCCCCCTTGCGTGTTTAGTCTTGTTTTATGCCCTAAAAAAAATCCTCCCTGAGCCCTTCTGTGTTGGGACTCAAGTCTGCATGGGTGTTTTGCAGCAGTAGCAGCAAAAGAATGTGCAGAGGAGCATCTAGTCGGGCATACCTTTGAGCCCGCTGGTGCCCCCTCCCCCTTCTGTCATCTGCCCCCCCCTTCCCCGCGCGGATTCCCCAACCACACCACAACAGTGTTAACAGAGACGGCCACGACAGATTTACTACCATCGTCTTTCCATTGGCCGCCAGCGGGACAGCTGTGATTTATGGCCTTCCTCTCATTGGCCAAAAGCTGACAGCTAAATTTATGGCCGCACCGAGATTTGATGCCTCCTGCCTTTGAAGTGAGTTACAGCTCCATGGCTTATAGGACACAGAAACGGTGTCAGGTTGCGATCGTAAAGTCTTCTCCCCGAAGGGAGGCGGTGCTCCAGCATAAAAGCTCTGACGTCACAAGGGGGGGACAAGAGACCTCGCACGCCCAGCCGAGAGAAAGAACGAGCAGAATAATGCGGAGACGGTTTTGGAGAAGGCATTCGAGAAGTGCCCCCCCCTCCAGTGAAGGGAGGGACGCCAAAGCTCAACCTTGGATTTCAATCGGAACAAGGAGAGCATCGCCACTCGTTTTGTCTCACGTAAAACGTTTTGCTTCAGGCGCCCAAAAACACAACGCCCGCCTGACCCCGGCCTTGCAACAACCTTCACCAGTGGAAATTTCCATGGCTCGTCTCGCCCGTCCCGCTCACTCGCGCGGCGTTTCCATTGGATATGGCATCCTTGGCTTTACTATTTCACAATACAGTGACCACTTAAGGTCAGCTGGCAGAAGAAGACAGATTCGAAACAGTTGTGCGCCAACTTGGGCTCTATTTCTGTGCCTCAAGGTACAACTTCAACCAAATTTGCCAATTGTTAAAGCTTTGGGGTTAGCCCGCCGCTGAGGTCACATTATAAGCCTTCTTTCTTTTGCCATTCTGCTCGATGGGTCGTCCGAGACGAGCCCTTGGCTCCAGATGGAGGCGGAGCTCCTTGTAGCAAGAGATCGCTCAGCGCACCTTCATTGATTTCAATCGTTTCCTACCCTTTGACCTTCAGACCTGGGCGATTCTTGACCTTGCGTTAGCTGCACGTCGAGCCGTTCTGGAGCCGATCGCATCGAGCCTTCAGGAGTGAAGAAGCAAAGTCTGCTCAAGGCTTGGAAAATTCTACGCTGGCCAAGTGAGTGGCCAGACGGCAGGCAAGCCTGTTTTTCGCTTACTAATGATAAATGTTGAGGTGGTGAGAGAGAGAGCCAGCGGCAAGCAGCAGGCAGGTCAAGGTGACAGCAGCAATGGCCAAGTAAAGCAAGCGTCTCCACGGTGGGACCAAAAGACATTTGCTGACGTCCTCCGTTTTTGACATCCAACGATCAAAAGTTAACGTGACTTGTGAAAGATTACATCAAATCGTTCAACTTCCAAAGAAATGTCGTCACGCTGCTCTCAAATTTATTGTACGTGCGAGTGTCCCATACTTTGCTTCTGGATACAACAATTGGACCAATGACTCTGGAGGAAATTACAATATTTGGCAATCAATTATAGTCACGCTCTTCTCATTTTGGGGCTGAAGGTTTGACGAGAAGCTGCCAGGCAGGTTCCGTGAGCGCATTCATTGCAATAGCTCATTTTCTTTAAATGCTTCACCCATATGGTTGTGGCCATTTTGGGAACATGATACTGAGGAAAAATATTGAGCAAAAATCAGGCCCCCAAGAAAATGAGCCTTTGTTTTGTAAGCACAGGATTTGACTTTTTTGTTTTTTGTTACAACGTTGATAGTTGCTATCATTGCAAGACCCGTCAACATTTTTAATTAGGAGGAGAGGAGTGTGTGTGTGTATTTGTATATCTTTTTTTTTTTTTTTAGGAATAATTAATGCCTGCGTGTGCGCGCGTTCATATGCGCATGCGTGTGCGTAATTGGCGACATTCAACATAAAGTTGTATCTCCAGCCGTGCTGTTTGTCAACATAGTTGTTAAAATACAGAAGAATGTGTGAAACATGACAACATAGTTTAATAAATGTACTTTAAATAAACAACATAACACAAATGCATGAAAGCACTAGCCTAGCGTATCCTACCGTACTCAACTCTCATTTACCTTCTAGCCGACCCAACTCATGTTAAAGTAGTGTTGGGCTCCACCTAGCGTATGGGATGAACATAACATTGCCTAATCAGAATGGAGGACATGATGTATTATCTCGAGTTTTCAGCCTTCATCTCATGCTATGCTTTCTTTTTAGCTTTCGCCGCTATGGAGTGACGTGGACCACGAGGAGGACAATCGATGGATCCCCAAATCTGGTCGCCCACAGCAGGCAATCACTCACATTCATACGTATACACACCATCTACACAAATACACTATAAAAACGTTCGACAATATATATATATATATATATATATATATATATATATATATATATATATATATATATATATATATATATATATATATAAAAATGTTACAAAGGACGTCGAGGAGTATTTGCTCTTCTATTTGCGCGCGAAGAGCGTGTCGGTATTTTTTTTTTCTAATTCACTTATATTTGAATGTGTGGATTATTATGGTTGCAGTGGTGAGGTGATTTTGCATTTTACTCCATTCAAATTTTGATATTGAAGTGGATGATCGTAAACGGCTATCAGTACCCTGTTTTCATTGGTTACACTAACAGTCACACAAGTGAACCCACGATGATCAATGATCGTTCTGTCTCGCGGAGATGATTTCGAACCTGAATGATTTCTACACTTTGTGTATGAAGATGGAGTGTTCTAATCCGCTTTCTAATCTCCTCCCCATCTCACTCACTTAAAAAGGTCCATTGTTAAGTGCCGGGGGCCGGTGGGTGCTATAAATCAAGACGGCGGCGGGCGGGAGGGAGGGGGGCCAGTGAGGGAGGGCAACCTCCCATAGGGTGGGGGTGGGGCTGAGCACTACCAGCAGCCTTCGGGGAGTTAACTGGCAAAGTGGAAGGCGCCCAAGACTACGAATGCAGCGACCAACATATTGTTTCCTTTATTCCCTTTGAGAAATCAGATGACGTCAAGCGCTACAACTGGGGTCTCACTGACCCCCATCTTCTCAAATGTGGACCCTTGGAACTTTGCAGCCATCACACTGCTACTCGAACTATCCCGGTCTGCTCTTCTGACGTCACTGGAGGCCTCTCTCACTACTCTCTCCCCGAAAAAAGTGACACACTACCCCCTTGCGGCGAAAACGGGTATTGCTTAGCTGCGATATCAATCGTGACCAGGTGAATGGCAACGTAGAGGCATCGGAATGCAATTTCAAACATTGCATAAATCAATCAAAAGTCTCTAATCGTGTTAAAGGCCCTCAGAACAGACTATCTTATCATCACTCACATTTACTGAGTGGGAACGGCGGACATTTTAAAAACTAATTGTGGCAAAATAATTGCCACTGATAAATAGTTTAGTATAAGTTGTCAACATGTGTCCTATTAAATAAGTGAGTATGGCATGCAGTTCTTAAAAAATGGATCGTTT